>NW_028282214.1:0-39407 GCF_059751285.1 Brachycentrus maculatus | reverse complement strand
TCCCAACCCCAACCCCAACCCCAACCCCAACCCCAACCCCAACCCCAACCCCAACCCCAACCCCAACCCCTTCATAATAATATAGCAGTATACAGTATGAAGTTATACAGTTTTCTCATACATCAATACGAAAAAGATAGAACTATTTAAATATTCATGATAATTATTGGAAATCGGAATCTGCAATTTAAATGTCATATCAATCAAAATAAACGAAAGTTAAGACAAAATTGAGTGCATAAAAGAGATCACTTGTGAAGCCTGTCAATAATAATTCGAAAGTACTCAATTTGCATATCGCTTAGTAACTCGGCAAAGAATATCTGAATCGCAGAGTTATGACTGAGATGAGCGAAAAGGGCCGCATTTCATCGATGAAATAAATAAATAAATCGTCAAAGCCGCACTTTCGCAGTCTTAGCCCCAAAATGCCAAAACTGACCCACAATAATAAATCGTTAATGCTAAATTTAAAGTGCATTTCTAAAATTAAATCTCCCTCTAAGCCTAAAGGAGTGACTGAGACTGGTCCGATAATAAAAAAAGGGCATCACCCTAAATAAAAGAATTTGGGGCTAAGAAATAACGATGTAAAGAATTTGTGCGAAGTCAAATACCGAAAAAGCATGAACAAAATCAAAAGCCCATACTCTAAAAAACTGTTGAAGAACGCATCAAAAAAAATGAATCATCAAGGGAGCACCAACCCGACCAACAAGTCTTTGATAAAGAACAAAAAACTACATTTGAAGACAGAGGGCAGCTTCGACTCGACCACATCGGGGTTGTTCTACAGTGAAGTAGATATTATCGGCTTCATCGGGCAAGGCACTTTTGGCCAAGTTTTCAAGGGCAGACTCAAGCAAACAGGGGAAATCGTGGCCATTAAGAGAGTGCTCCAAGACAAAAAGTATAAGAATCGAGAAATATAAATTGTGAATCTTCTGGACAGTCAGTTCATCATGAAGGTGCTCGGAGCCTACGTGACATACGAATAGAACAAAGAGTACCTGAATATCATCATGACCCACTACGACTGCGACCTCTTCTACTACATCAAGCAGCATTAAAAGAAGCCAATGTCGATTTTCGATATTAAGCTCATCACCTACCAAGCCTTTCGGGGGTTGCTCTATATTCACTCGAGAGGAATTTGTCATCGGGATATCAAGCCGCAAAACATGCTGCTAAACGGCAAAAATGCTGTGATATGCGATTTCGGGTCTGCCAAGATCCTCAGAAGCGACGAGCCTAACCTACCCTACATATGCTCTCGATGCTACAGGGCTCCGGAGTTGATATTCGGAGCCACGCACTACACCACCATGATAGACATTTGGTCGATGGGGTGCGTGATCCTGGAAATGATTAACAAAATCCCCTACTTTATCGGCTAGAACAGCGTGGACCACCTGAGCGAAGTGATCAAGGTGATGGGCACTCCGACCAAAAGCCAAGTCATTGACATGAACCCCGAGTATGATCTCAATGACTACAAGTTCCCCAAAATAAAGAAGAAGTAATGGAGTAAAGTACTTTATGCGTTATTGTAGATATTCCCGAATGTGGATCCGCTCCTTATCGATCTAGTCGACCAGATTATGCTGTACTCTCCCAAACAGCGTTTGAATGCTGCTGAGGCACTGTCACATTAGTTCTACGACTAAATTCGATAGAAGGAGAACTGGAGCCAAATCCTCAAGCTAACAGGCATCGAAAACTTCTTCGATTTCTCCGAATGTAATAATTCAGCCACTCAGAATAACTCTAGAACAATTAACACTTGCTGCCCAAACTCATTCCATAATGGCTGTATTGATTTTAATGTGAGCTTTCTATTTTCAGGTACTGACACCCCAGAATTTCTAGAAACACTCGCTATTAGCCTTATCGATATCAATCAATCTTTGGCTCATTTATGTATTGTTAGTGTATCATCGACTCGCATTATTGATTTGATTTTAAAACTATGGTTGGATGGAATTGTTCAATTTATTATGTGTGAACCTACAATTGCCAGGTATACAAATTATTATGTATCTAATTAAAAACATGATTAAGTTGGAATATACGCAGGAAATAGAAGTTTAAATATACAACACTAATAAACGGGATCCTAAAATACCGCCGCATCACAGCTTCATCAAATAATTGGCATTCAACAGAATCCTCCCCTTCGTCTTGATGTTGGAGTTTTACATGCCCTCAACGTAGTCAGTGATATTCTTGTGCGTCCGATAAATCTACGTAGACTCAAACTTACTTTCTTTTTGCAACTCACTAAATTCAGGTCTGTTTACTTTATCATTTTTCTGAGCTCTTCCAAATCGTCGAAAACATGTGGTTCTTTCAAATTGTTCATTAGTTCGGCTTCAGAGAACTCAGGCATCTCTATTCTGCTTAAGGGGGATATGAAATGGTTGGACTCTCTTGATGGTTGACTCACATTAATCTGTGGCCCATTTTTCTATTTGGTAGAGATATTGGCGCCTGTTAGGAATGTCCCATGGTCTTCGTAACTATTTATTTGCACTTACTTCAATGTTTTGCATTGAAATGAGACCCTTTTTACTTCATTTTGTCTGTCATTGTCCTGAGTTAAATAATATTTACCTGTGACATTTGATCAGACTGTTTGATGAACTCCTCTAATGAATCATGCCCATATTTCCTCATATTTATACTGCAATTGCGCCTCACATTTGTCAGTGAGTTGGCATTTGTGGCATTCTGGTGCGTCATCGTGTTTGGCTAGTCGATGTCATTCAGCTTATTGAAGAGATTCTGCGAGAGCGCAGTGATACTATTTGGCAATTTCCTGGCACTGCATTGATTAGCGATTGGTATCCTTTTGTTGCTTTGGGGCGCAATGTTCTGGTTCGATTTGAGCATATACTTCGAGTTCGATGGCAGAAATATAATAGCATGTATTTGATGGAACATATATATGCATCATGTATATATGTATATGTGATTTTATAGAATTAATGAATTATAGAATTTAAAAATTTATAGTATAGACAACTTCCCTCGATTCATGCAGTTAAAGCAGCAGTAATGAATAAGCACACTATCTGCCATACATATATCGAGATGAGAGCCAGCAAGCAGTCTTCCACAATCAACAGACACTATATATATTTCATAAAAAGAATGATATTCATACTCTAAAGAATGAATTATGTTACATTACTAAATAAATAGTTGGTATAATTTAGTATCATATCGAGCCTATAAAAATCAACTTGCCAAAACATGCGAAAAATAATATAAAGATGCAGGTGTCGAGCCAAAGCTATACATTGCAAAGGTATTTTCATACTGACTCTACTATTAGGATTTTATTTATATCTACGGCCATGGATTTGAGCAGTATCGAATAATATAATATCGAATTTATTCGAATATGAAGCAAGAGGAGGAGTGGCTTCAATATTGCGCTGATAGCATAAACCGAGGGGGCGCAGACTCCAAGAAGATACAGGACTATGTGTATCGGTTCTCCGACCAAATTGGCAAAGGTAACTTCGCAAGGGTCTTCAAAGGATATCACAAGATTACAAGTATTTCATCCTATATTCAGAGCAGTAAGTTGCCATCAAAATCATCTAACTCCAATCCCTCACCTTCCAGCGCCTCAAGGAGCTGCTCAACAGTGAAACAGCCATTCTAAAAATGCTCAACCACCCTAACATCATCAGTTGTATTTAAGTACTATCATCCCTGCGTCACTGCTACATCATAACAGAGCTCTGTCATGGCGGGGATCTCGAGACCAAACTCAAAAGACATGGGCGCTTCTAAGAGCACGAGCTCTAACAGATTGCAGTCGATATTTATGAGGGGCTGCAGTATCTATCGTCAAAGAATATAATCCATCGCGATATTAAAGCATCTAATATATTCATCGACTGCGATTCGTATAAGATTGCTGACTTTGGGTTCGCGCAAGTTTCTAAGTAACTGCCTCATAATTTAGAAAATAGTTTCAAGATATCAGTGTCGGATCGCCAACCTATATGTCCCCTGAGGGCTTCATTCATAACATATACGGCCCCAAGACCGATGTCTGGGCATTTGGGGTCATGCTGTTCGAGCTTATTGAAGGCCACACTCCTTGCTCTTAAATACAATCCCAAGTGTAGCTCAGGAGTGGCTTGATGAACCAAATTGACAAATCGGCATTCAAAGCCCACATTTCTGATAGCTTGAAAGAGCTTGTAATTAAATGCCTCACAGTCGATCCCAAATAGAGAGCCTCCGTACTGGACCTAGGCAAAGATTAATGGATCAGAAAGGCCAGCATATTGCGCAAGGAATCGAACAAAACACATAACAAAGGAGAATCTTTTTAACTCAACAATAAAGATTAGAAGTTTCATAAACTTTTTAATGCTCTGCCAATTCAAACAGCCAGCCAATACTCTACCAATGTATCAAGGTTTGAAATGAGTGCTAATTGCACTTCGAATTTTCGAAACTTCATTGATAACTAACCCTTTAATGAGAAAAAATAAAACCTCCGAAGCAATAGTATCTTAAAGACACAGTATACAGTGGATATAAAGAGTGAAGCACTCCCTCTGCAGATCAAATAAACCAACAATTGTCTGGATCTACTGTATCCGCCGAAGATATCATAGAAGATGAAATAATGCATAAAGGTAATCGAAAAAAGCAGGTCAAATTCTCTATTTGATTATGAGAATAACACCATCCCAGCTCTTAGTGCCCATCAAGCCTATTCTACTTACGAATCCCATAAAAACTAAGACTATATCATCAACAACAGTTATAAAATAATTAACAAAAATGCGTACAAGTTAAATACAAACAACAACTAAAACAATAATATCGATCCTACAAAAACACTCTCCTTTAGAAACAGATTTCTTTCGCTCACTAAAAATGCAAACAAAAATTATAAAAAAGGGGAATATTCGATTAAAAGAGACGACGATCGAGCGGCACTCAATATGGCAAATATCAAATAGGGATGCGATCTTCAGTTTAACCAAAATAGATCGCCGATGCTGAAAGATGATTTTAATGAGAATAACAAACAAAATAATTCTATAAACAAAAGTATAAAAGGTGTTATAAATAATAGAAGCCAAAACCATAATTTGACTTCATTTAAAACTGAATCGAGGAAACCATAAAACTAAATGAGGATAAATGCTAAAAATCCCTGCATTGAATAAATCGAAAATCGAAATTAGCGAAGCAAAAATTCCATACAGTTTCAATGTAAAGCTGATATTCTTATCACCCAATTGCATAAAAACCAGAAAAACGATCCTATTCAACCAGAAATGTTCGAAGGACAGCTGAAGTTCAGTGATTGCATCGGGCTGATCCACTACTGCCGACTCTGCTCTAAACTGAGTTCTCTTTTGGACCCCACCAGGGACGAGCAGGCCAGGAAGTTCTTTACCGACTGGAGCGTCCTTCTCTTGACAGAAGTTAACAGCAAAATAAGGGTAAAAGATATTATTTACAGTCTTTAAGCTCCTTCAATGAGTAATCCAAATGTGAATACAACTCCTACGCCGTAAAGGCAACAGAAACTGAAGGATGTTGCCGAGGAGTATCTTAAAAAATATACGGACGCTTCATCCTCTCTGAGAAGAACAGATATTAGTGCGAAATAAGCTCACAACTTTGCAAATGACTTATTTATGCGGAAAATGTACTCTCTAAAGATTAAAATTAAGGAAAGTAATGTGCTAGATTGCGCTTGTTTTGCATATCTGTCGCTGCTGTAAAAGTAAACAAGGGCTCTCATGTAATTCAGCCTTAAAGTCAGAGATAGCTTCGATGGGAAAGCAATTTAAAAGTTATTGAAAATGAAGATCCATGATTTTGACAACAAAAATATTAAAGAAATCTTCCGAGGTTAAGTATGATAGTTTTATTCGTTTTGATTTGCAATTATTAATCAGGTTCCATTTTAATAGATTTAGTCAAATTCAATCATTTGAGTTTGCTATGTTATGTGGTGATCTGTAGTTTGTTGATTTGTTATTGTAGGATAAATAATCTCGAGTCAAATTCACTCCTTAATTCAGGGAATTAGTGCATTAATTTCGCGCATAAAGGACTTCAGTTAATTTTAATTTTGCTGAATATGAATAAGCATGCAAATACACTATATAGATTCTAATTAACAAATATATAATAAAGAAATACACGCACGAAGACGAGTATGCCTTCATAGAATATTTAAAATTCTGACATTCAACTATTGAAGTGGTTCGGCCTCGGGGCCTGCGCGTATGCTGCGGGGCATCTATTACACTCGCAATTTGCACGATTATTTCCTAAGTCGATTAGTCAGAAGTCGATTAGTCAGAATGAGACACCCAATAAAATAAAATTATAGAGGACTCAGCCCAGGAACTAGTACTCCTTGTTCTATTTCGATAAAATGCTGTAAGTCGAGTTAATATAATAATAGCTGGGAGACCCTGACCAGATTTCGCTTGACCAAGTCTATCAGCATTCCCCAGCAATTGCGCTCGATGAGTATCTAAAATACACCAAATAGATCAGGCAAAGTAGCATCTTTCTTTAAGTTAGGAAGGAGGATTGTGAGGAAGACAAACGAGGACCAGTATATCAGCATTGTGCTGAACTATTAAAGTGACATTGAAGATTTGCTCGGCAGAAGCAGGCTGTAGTTGGCTGAGTTCCTGAAGATCAATCCTGACGATTTCATCAAAATGGAGAAAACATATGACGGCGAAGATCTCAGGGAATTAAATTCTCAGGCTGCGCAAAGGCTAAAGAGATCCCTCATCACAAAAAAAAAGGCAAAGCTGATGAGGAAAGAACTGCTGCTCAAAATATTATAGGACTAAATCGGCTTTGTTAGAACCAAAATGTATGAGCGCTTGCATCAGAACCTAATCAAAGTATTCAACTCTGATATTATAGGAAGTCAGCATTGGGCAGGATAAGATTCTCAAGGTCGTTGAGGCCCTCCTCGAAGACATCATTTACGAGAAGTACGGATACTAGTGGGAAGATATTGAAAGAGCAATTGAAGAGTTCAACTTGCAGTCGAGCAAGACTGTCTCCGAAAGAAACAAGTATATAAAAATGATGGAGGCAGATGTTGGAGAATTCAATTACTAAAGTCTTGAGAGCCTTGAGAACTCATTCTATGACGAAATGCATTTAAGTTTACCAGAAACCAGACAATCGGGTAATTCGACTCTCTCTATAGAAAGCTAATGATATAAATTTCAGTAATAATTCGGATAGCATCCAAATCACTCTCTTTGACAAAGAGTTTTATAAATTGTTTCTCAGAAGTCGATTTGTTTGCTGGGACTTTCATATTTTTAAGTGAATCGGATCACCGGCTTATTATCGTGGTTAGTAGCTTTCCTGCAGTTTTATTCAGCCTCAATAGCTAGGCAAGACAAAATATAATAATTTACAAACTGAAATGCAATCTTAAAACGAAGAAGAGGGCCGAGAGTTCTGTGAAGGCAGATGGCGGATGGATGAGCATCTGAAGTTCCTGCAAGGTAGCAGTCCTCTTTATTTTAGGAATGATAGCTCACGGCAAAGATTGGAAAATTATAGAAACTATTGTGAAAACTAGGAATAGCTCTCAAGCTCGATCTCATGCCCAAAAATACTTTGCTAAGCTGGCGAAGGCCAATAAGTAAAGAAAAAAGGCGAAAAATAAGGATTTTGATAAGCCGACTGATCTCGAAGAGGAGATACTACTAAACTTTAAGTAGTCCGACATGACGGCCAACACGCCCATTGAAATCCGAAGTGTGGTTACCCGAGACTGGGAAACACAAACGAAGGGAAGGGCAGTAGAGAAGGAGCATAAAACGAAGAAAATCAATGACGAATGCTAATAAAAAAACAGCTGCAATGAAGTTCTTCGCACTGAGGCCCTCTAAAACATTACTGGCTAGTTCTCGTGGCTATAGAACTATGAAAGCGACTCTAACACCGAATCATTTTTCATGAAAGTTCTGTAATCATTTCTTTATGCAGAAAAAACAACAAAGAACACTTTCTTGCTGGCCAGCCCTTCTAAGATCTTGTTGAGGACTTCTCGGGTAAGACGACCTCGAAAAAATAATAGAAACGACTGATCACTATGTTGGGGCCAATGATGCAGCATCACTTGTAGCCGAAGGAGGATGTGAGAGAGTAAAGGAGGAACTTATTTGGGCTGCCGAACGAAGAGCAGAATTCTACCAAATTGCAGGCAACTCTCTATAGCTTACACAGAAAAATGGCGTGAGCTCAACCTTAAATTTGATGCAATTTTATAACTATTTTGTATAACTCATAACTTTATCGTATTATATTATTAACATGCTGCCCAGGGAATAAAAAATTTCCTCCAATAAGCTCATCAGTCGGCTTTACAAACAAAGCAAGACCAAGCCTACAGGATTCAAGCAGGAGCCCCATAATGAAAGTCTTTCGAATATTAGGCAGCCTTCTGACCAAAAGTACCTCGTGCCTCGTATTACGAAATAAAAGCTCAAACCAATTGATTTGGAATCAAAATCTCGCAACCGAATCTTCAGCAATCATCTACACACCGAATTTAAGCATCTGAACAGCTCCAGGAATATCTTAGATAACTCAAGGACTATAAGAGCAAATTCTCCTAAGGGACTGACGAAAGCTCGAAGCAAAATATATTCAAATTTGGATGAGAGCATTTTGCTGGATCGATAAATTGAAAGGAGCGAAACTAAAATAAAAGACAAGGAAGATATATCACCTGAAAAGCAAACTCACTTAACTCCCAATGATTTCATGTAGATTCTTAAGTAAACATTGAATTATCGGTAGGATCGATCGAGAAATGTCGGATGAGTTTTGCTATATGAACCGCAATGAAGGCCCTTACGACTGGCAGATCGTCGAATTCGAAAAAAGAAACCCGCATTAGTATATGGTCATCTCTAAAAGAGGGCTCACAAAATACTATCATAAGGATGTGGAATTCATCAATTTTTAGCATTTCCTCTCGGAACAAAAAATATACAACCGCCTTCAATAAATCTATTATTTCAAAATATACAAAAAGTACAAATACTTTCAGTTATGGAAAAAGCTAACAAGCGCCAATGTTTTCAAATAGAGAAACAAATAGTTCGGAGATCGGACACTGCTCAATGATACCTACTTGAAGTAGCTGCTGCTAGATATCAAACTCATGTGCCGAAAAATGTAGCAGATCGAAACCTTTTACTCCCAAACCTTGAGCCCGGTGAGAGTCGAAGAATTTCGACTGTACTCGGAAAAGTAAAGAGAAAAGACTCTAGCTATTATTCACAAAATCGAGTAAGCTATTTTGAAAGTACTTATTGAAAAGTCTTAAACCAGCATGGAAGTCTTCATGAAGAAGATGAGAATATCTCGAGACAACAAGAAGATTGGCGAAAAAAAAATACCCCTTCTCATTGGCGATGAAAGTGGCAAGGACATGCCATACACAGAATCTGCCACATTGAGGACCCACCAAATGAAAATCAGAAACTTTTTAAAGGTCGTCGATTATATGGTAATTCACGCCAAAACAGATCTCGTTATCAACATGATCGATCGGATTCAGAAGACTATTCACTAGATTCATGAATTCTATGACCAGGATAAAAAAGGTTTTGGGAGCGTCTCCTGGATCTATGTTTAAGCGTATGAAGAGTAAGGTGTCATCAAATTCACCCCTGAAAAATAAACATTCAAGGAGTAAATCGAGGAGGTTGTCTATGGAACCCTTTCGTCGATTTGTGATGAGCATTTCCAGTATTTGCATTTGGAGCAATTTGGAGAGTATTGGGAGTGCAGCATATAAGCGGAGAAGACGGATGAACACATCGAGTTGAAGAGTATCATTAGCATCAACCCTTAATTCAACAACAAAGTCGCATCATTTAAATTCGAAGTCCGGAGCAGTTTCCAAAAGGTTGAAAAGTATGCCTAAATATTCAAACAATCACTCGATTTCTTGTCCTATGTAACAGAAATTGAGCAAATCGACCACAGTGATAAAGACACCGAATTTTTCAAGGCGATACTGTATCGTTGCAAGTCTGAAATGCTGGCGATCGAGTAAATAGAGGCTTAAAAATAAATCGGCATTATTATGCTTAAATGCGCCGAGTATAAGAAAAAAGTGCAAAAGAGATGTGAAGCACTCTCGAACAGTCTACATCAAACCATTCCTGAGTTAATTCTATCTAGGGCCAAGGACATCTTGGCCCAGATCAAGTAAAACTATGATAAAATCGTGTTGAGTCCTTTAACAGTGAGGGACTATATTTAATTCATGAAAGATGTTCAGGTAGTGCTTCAATTTGTCTAAAGAATCAGCCCCCAAATCATGGACAACTCCGATCTACTCTCCATGACTGATTTATATTCTATCAAGGTCATCGAAACCACCAAGACTGTTTTAGGGGAGTCGAATGGGCAAATGATTGGCTTGAAAAGGAGATTATAGTAGATTGAGAAAGCGGCCACAGATTCAGCTGATCGATTCAAAAAGTAGATATAAAAACTAGTCCCAACTTTTGACGAGAGAATTAAATCTCATAATGAAAAGCTACAGGCACTCTAAATATTCAAGAATACCCTAGAAACTTAGAAAAAGATCCTTTCTATAAAGCAGCTCGGGTAATCCCTCGTCGCCATCATTGAAGATAAGATAGAGCTCCAAAAGTTTCAAGCCGAATTAGCACTCCCCGTTACTGAGTTTGAAGGAGTAGATAAGCATGAGAAATACTTCAGGAACGTCGAGCTTTTATGGGATTAAAAGAAACTTTGGAAATAATTTTATGAAAAATGCTTTGAAAAGTAGCTGTGCCGATTAGATTTCGAGGCCTCGCGAAGATATTTAGAGGTGCTGAATAAAAAGCTGTTGGCAATTCAAAGATAGCTCGATCCGAATTAAGTTGTCCAGGACCTTAAAAATAAATTCGATGCATTCAAACCACTATACTTTGCTTCTGAAGCATTGATGTCGCCCCTGCTCAAGCCAAAACACTTTCAATAAATTAGAGATCTGATTGCACATAAATTTAAAGGAAAATCCCTTCCTATCTCAATTGAGCAGCTTGAAACTTTATTCTAAGATATGACAAACTCGTTTTATTCGCTGAAATACTTGAAGACACTATAATTGGATGAGCTGGAGACCGAAATTGTGAGCATATCGGTCCAGGCTGCGAAGGAAGAGTAGCTGACCTAAATGATAAGCAAAGTCGAAACTATTTGGAAGAATCTCACCCTCGTGACAACTCCTTACAAGGAAGGAAAGGATATCATCTTGGGGAACAATGACGAGCTCATCACCAAAATTGACGATAACCTCTTAGCAGTAAACAATATTCTCGGCTCCAAGTATGTCGCGCCGATCCGCCCAAGAGTCGAAGTCCAATCGAAGATGCTCAGGTATATGCAAGACTTGATCGACTAGTGGTACGCCCACCAAAAGAACTGGATATATCTTGAACCGATTTTGAAATCTCCATTCGCCATGAAGAACCTGCCCAAAGAGACCTCAATGTTCAACCAAATCGACTCAAAGTGGAAGTATTTAATGAAGACTGCTAAAGACTCCGCTAACATTAAGCGATATGCTGACTAAATAACTTCCCACTATACTCTGAAGCTATTGCGGGGAAATAATTAGGTATTTGACATCGTCCAGAAAACTTTGTAGAATTTCTTAGAGAAGAAGAGAGACATTTTCCAACGTTTTTACTTCCTATCAAATGATGAGCTTTTATAAATTCTGTCGACAGTCAAAGATTACGCACAGATCGAACCACATCTCAAGAAGGTGTTTTAGAATTTTGTAAAGATAGCGTTCGACGAAAAGGGGATCCCAGACTAAATGATCAGTCTTTAGGGAGAACGAGTGACCCTGAAGAATTGCATATTCCGGGGCGAAGTTGAGGAGTGGTTTAAATCTGCGTAAGAATCCATGAAAGGCACCATCAAATCGATAATTCGCAGCAGTCTCCAGAAATTCACAGAAATGAATAGGAAAGATTGGGTAAAAGCATACCCAAGCCAGGTTGTCTTAGTTGTCGATTGCATCATGTGGACGAACATTACATAGAGCTATTTGGAGGACCTCGATGAGAATGATATAGGCCAATGGTACCAGGCCAACATCTCGCAACTGACTGAGCTAGTGGAGGAGATACGTAGAGATGACATTGACTTATTGCTGAGAAAGAAGCTCGTCGCCCTCATCACGCAGGATGTGCATTATCGGGATATCGTTGAAAATTTACAGAACTGTGAAGGTCTAAACGATTTTAAGTGGCTCCAGCAGTTGCGGTTTTATAATCTGAGTGAAGCTGTTTTTGCAAGGCAAGTGCAATGTGAGCTCTACTATGGGTACGAATATTTGGGAGCCACTACGCGCCTCGTCATCACGCCCCTGACAGATCGATGCTGGATGACCATCACTGGTGCCCTGCACATAAAATTAGGTGCCAATCCTGCGGGTCCAGCTGGCACAGGCAAGACCTAATCCTGTAAGGACTTGGCCAAATCATTGGCGAGATATTGCATAGTCTTCAATTGCTCCGACCAAATAAATGCACATATGATGTAAAAATTGTTTTCCGGGTTGGCGTTTACTGGTTCTTGGACTTGCCTGGATTAATTCAACAGAATTGATATTGAAGTGCTCTCGGTCATTTCTCAGCAAGTCTTGACAATCAGAGAAGCCCTCTTGCTCGGAAAACTCAATAAGGAGCTTGTGCTCGGCGGGAAGACGATTGCATTGAACCATGATTTGGGGATATTCATTACGATGAACCCGGGTTATGCGGGGAGGACGGAACTGCCTGATAATCTGAAGACTCTCTTTCGACCTGTTGCCATGATGGTGCCTGACTACACCCTGATTGCTGAAATCATGCTCTTCTCGGAAGGCTTTTCCTCCGCGAAAGAACTGTCCAAAAAAATGACTAAGCTCTATAAGCTCTCATCAGAGCAGCTTTCCCAGCAAGACCATTACGATTTCGGAATGAGAGCAGTGAAGAGTGTGCTCGTAATGGCAGGGACTCTAAAGCGAGCAGAACCAGACATCGATGAGGACATTATTCTGATCAGAGCCATGCAAGACTCCAATATCCCCAAATTTTTATCCTATGATATCCCACTGTTCAATGGGATTATTAAGGATTTGTTCCCTGAGTGCATCATCCCAAAGCGGGACCAAACCCAGATTATCAACAAGATCAAGGGCAAGTGTGTCTCATACAACCTGGTGCCCACCGATAATTTTATTATCAAAAACTTGCAGCTTAGCGAGACATTGAAGGTGAGGTTCGGGGTCATGCTCGTTGGTCCTCCCATGGGATCCAAAACCTCCATTCTGCGCACTTTGCTTGACGCACTGCCAATTTATATTAATCCGAAGTCCGTCTCATTAGCAGAGCTCTATGGAAACTTTGATCCGGTTACCCAAACTTGGACCGATGGACTTGCAGCCAAACTGCTCAGAAATGCTGCAACTACACACGAATTTGTTTTATTTGATGGCCCAGTCGATGCTGTGTGGGTTTAAAATTTAAATACAGTCCTTGATGACTCGATGATGCTCTGTCTGTCAAACGGGTAGAGGATAAAGCTGAGTGCGAAAATGCGAATTTTGTTTGAAGTAAATGATCTCAACCAGGCCTCGCCGGCAACAGTGAGCCGATGCGGGATGGTATGGGTTTCTGAGGAGGTTGTCGAGTGGGAAGACATAGTATAAAGTTTCTTCCTTGAACACAGAATAGTTGCTGCTTCGAATAAGCAGGAGTATCTGATTCAACTCATTAAGAACAGCTTCAAGAAGGGCTACGCGTATGTCAGAAAATTTTGCCAAGAGATAATTAAACTGAACAGCAACACACTGGTTCACTCCTATTGCAAGTTCATCAAAAATAATATGTCGCTCATCCCTGAATCTTCTCTCGAGTCCGAGCATTGGAAAAAAGCCCTTGAGAAACTGTGCGTATACTCCTATATTTGGACAATTGGGGCAAATCTCTCGTAAGACAGTAAGTCAAGGCTGGATAAGAGCTTGTCAGAGTGCTTCAGCCCGGATAGTCTGAAAAGCCCAGCATCTAACTTTACATTGGTCTTTTAGAATAAGCCAGAAGGAGAGTGGGTGAGCTGGAACTCAATAATGCCGGAATTTTAATTTCCCTAAGGTTTATCCTTCTCGTAAATTTTTGTGCCAACCAAAGAGACTTGCTGCTATACGACGATAGTGGAGACTTTTATTGACAAAATGGATCCCATTTTTTTAACTGCTCCAACAGGGACTGGAAAATCATCCATTATTGCTCAAATATTAAGAAGAAGCGAGAATGCTTCGCTGCTATTCACTTTTACTGCTCAGACTTCTCCGTCTGTGGCACAGATCCAATTGTAGTCGAAACTGCAGACCCAAAGAAAAGCTGGCTGCATTACGCTCATTCCTCCTCCAGGCAAAAAGTTTATCTATTTTATTGACGATATCAACATGCCAGCAGTCGAGGAATACGGGGCCCAGCCTCCAATTTAAATGCTTCGCCTTTTATTAGGCCGTCAAGGAGTCTGGGATAGAAAGCATCTGATATTCAAATAGGTAGAAGGGGTTTAAATGATTATAGCAGGAACGTACGGTCGGTCGGATCTACCTCCTCGGTTCGTCAGATTCTTTAACACAATATATATTCCGGATTTGGAAGAGGAATCGCTCGTCATCATTTTTTCCGAGATTACTCGCGGAGTGTTCAGGAACTATAAAATCCAACATGAAGTCCTTGAGCTCATCGAGAACAAATCGATTGTTAATTCAACTCTGCAGCTCTACACTGACATCAAAAGAAAGTTGCGCCCCACTCCTGAAAAGTCTCACTATCTCTTCAATTTAAGAGATGTCTCTAAAGTAATTCAAGGCTTAGCAATCATCAAACCATCGGCGCTCTCCAGCCCGTAGGCTCTCATACGGCTTTGGGTACACTAATTTCAAAGAGTCTTCGAGGACAGGCTCATAAACAACGAAGACCGAGAGTTCATCAGATAAGAAATCGGCAAAAAAGTAACAGTGTCTCTGAAATCATCACTGACGATTGAAACGCTATTCAGTGAGGCTTTAGTGTTTGGTCACTTCCTCAAAAAGGGCGTCGATCGCAAGCAAATGGCATACGAGGAATCGAGAGACATAAACAAATTAATCAAAATTATTGGCTAGTGCATGCAGGACGAGACGAAAATGAACTTAGTGCTCTTCACGGATGCTGTTATGCATGTTTCGAGGGTTGCTCGCAGCTTTATCTTTGAAAAGGGACATATAGTGCTGGTCGGGCTCAGCGGATCTGGCAAAAAATCGTGCATTTCATTAGGGTCAGTCTTAGCTCAGGCCTCGATCTCAATGATAGAAATCCGTAAGAACTATGGCCGAAACGAGTTCAGGGAAGACCTGTACAGTATTATGAAGAAAGCAGCCTTTTAAAATTAGCAGGTTGCTTTCATCTTCCCTGAAAACCACATGATCCATGACTCATTCCTCGAAGACATCAACAACCTGCTGAGCAGCGGCGAGGTTCCTTGCATGCTCACGAAGTAAAATAACTAATAAATTACCCAAACTATGGGATATGAACAATTCCTGAAGAGAGTCCTGAGCAACCTGCATGTTTGTCTTACTTTATCACCGATTGGCCAACAGTTCAGGTCGAAAATTCGAAACTTTCCGAGTCTGGTAAACTGCTGCTTGATCGATTGGGTAGACAAATGGCCAGAGTAAGCTCTGATGAGTGTAGCCAAAATGCTACTCCATGAAAAGTCAGTCGTCAATGCTTGCGTGTAGACACATAAACAAGTCTAAGCAATGTCGAATTAGTTTTTATTGGCGACAAAGAGAAAAGTTTACATCACCCCTAAAAACTACATATAACTTTTGAATAGCTTCAACTACTTTTTGAATCAACAGAAAAACAAAGTGGACTCTTCAATTTCCAAGCTATCGAATGGTGTCAGTAAGCTCGAAGAAACCAATAAGATCATTGAAGAGCTGAAAATAAAACTCACAGACATGAAGCCAATCCTCGAGAAGAAAACAGTCGAACAAGAAACTTTGCTGATCAAATTAAAAGTTGATCGGAAGTAAGCGAGTGCAGCCAAAGTTATTGTTGAAGAAGAATAGAAGATAATTGCATAAAAGACAGAAAAGGCGCTATTGTAGAAGAAATAAGCAGATCGAATATTAAATGAAGCTTTACCGACACTAAATGCTGCCACATAAGCTTTAAATACTCTAAATAGGAACGATATCTCTGAAATCAAGATGAATCAGAATCCACACGCGCAAGTCAAATTCACTTTAGAAAGCGTGAGTGTATTATTGCAGGAGAAGTAGGAATGGGAAAACATTCGGAAGACTATTTCAGATATAAATTTTATAACAAGACTCAAAAGTCTCGATGTTTATAGTATTCCCCCAAAAGTGGAAGAAATAATAAAAAAGAAGCTGAAAACAAACCCAAATTTCAAACCGAACTAAATTAAACAAATAAACTTTGCTGCGAAGTCTCTTTGTGAATGGGTTTTGGCAGTGGTCAACTTTACAGATGTGAACAAATAAATTGTGATAAAAAAAGTTCTCGTGAAAAAACTGAATGAAGAGCTTGCCATTTCTAATAAAGAACTTCAAGTGAAAAGGGATCAGCTGAATGGAATTATCGCAAAAGTGAAGGAGCTTTAAAAGATATATAATGAAAGCAAAGATTAAAAATAAAAACTAGACCAGTAGATTATTCTCACGGGAAAAAGGCTAATCAATGCTTAAGATTTGACAGATGGATTAAAAAATGAGAAAGTTCGTTGGGCTGAATACCTTGTCGAGCTAAACTAAAACAAAAAGATGATTGTCGGCAATGTCTTCTTAGCAACATGCTGTGTCATATATCATGGGCCATATTCGGGCGCATTCAGAAGTCGACTACAAAAAAAGTGCATTGAAAAACTGGCTCAGGAGTAAATTAAGTGTACTTAGAATTTCGAGCTCAGAGAAATACTAGGCGACAATCTGTAAATATCTTAATGGATCAATTTCGATCTTCCCAAGGACGCTGTGTCAATTAATAGCGCAATCCTTGTGGCAAAAGGTCTGCAAAATCCAATGATGATTGATCCACAATTGCAGGCCAGCAAATGGATCAGAAATATGCTAAAAGAAAAAGATCTAAAACATTTAAAGATGGGCTCGGACAGTTTCCTAAAATCATTAGAGAGTGCGTTAAGAATGCGTCAACCAATCATCATCGAAACTTCCTACAATTCACTCGACCCCTCAACTGACCAATTGCTCTCAAAAGAATTCGAAATCAGCAACAACAGATACTTTGTGAAGTTAGGTGAAAATAAACTATAGATTGATCCGACAGACAAGATATACTTATTCACGAAAGTAGCCAATCCGCACTTTTCTCCCGAGATATTTATCAAATTGGCTGTTGTGAATTTCACAGTGACTCCCGCTGGATTAGAGGACCAGCTATTGGCGAGTGTGGTGTAAAACGAGTTGCCTGAAATTTAGATTAAGAGATTATAGCTGGTAAAAAATATATCGAAGGGGAGGTCGATCCTTCAAAAGAATTAAGATAAGATATTGGAATTGCTGAATAATTCGAAGGGCAATATCCTTGATGATATCGAGCTGATCGCCAATTTGAAATAATCAAAAAAAGTGAGCAATGAGGTGAAAATCAGTTTAGAGTAAAGTGTCATCAAGAGTAAAGAAATCGAAGATGCTCGGATGGTCTACCAGCCAGTTGCTAACCGTGGAGCCATACTTTATATTATTGTTTCAGAGTTATCCGGAATTTAGCCGATGTATCAGTTTTCCTTATAGTATTTCTCAAGAATATTCTGTGGAGTTTTGAAGACAACTCCATAAAAATAAGTGCAAGATGAGCGTGTGAGCAGCCTTATCGATTAATTAACCAAGATAGTTTATTTGAATATTTCAAGGGCTCTTTTTAACAGGCACAAGAAAGTTTTCAGCTTTATGATCGCAGTCAGAGTGCAGGTCATCCCGAAGCTGGAATACAGCTACTTTACCAAAGGAAACTTTATTTTGCCAAAGCTCGAGCAACCGGAGAGGAACATTCCGCTTCTTAAGGAAGAAATCAATGTTTCGTTATATAATTTGAAGGATGTTTTCGAGAACAAAGTTCACCAGATACTTTTGAAAAATGGGGAAAAGGGTCTAGAAGCATTTTATGAAAATCCGTTCACAGCTTTCAAAAAATAAGGGCTATTAACGAAAGAAGAGCCATATTTAACTCCATTCCAGAGTCTGATAGTGACCAAAATCATAAAGCCTGAGCTTATGGTCGAAGCAATGTCCGAATATATTTCCGATGTTCTCGGACCGCTTTTTGTTGATTCTTCGACACCCACCATGAATCAAATTTACAAAGATGTATCGAACAAGATTCCTCTAGTTTTCATATTATCATCAGGAGCCGATCCTTTACAAAATCTCTTGAGGCTTTCGAAGGATCTAAGCTTCACTCAATAAAACATTGTTATAATTTCTCTTGGACAAGGGCAGGGAGTTCCCGCAATGAAGGCTCTAACAAACTATAGCCAAAGTGGGGGTTGGGTCATTCTTCAAAATTGCCATTTGGGAAAATCTTTTATGCCAATTTTGGAGAAAAAAGTGGAAGAAATAAATGAAAGCTCATAAATTCACGAAAATTTTAGACTTTTTTTAACTTCGATGCCATGTGACTACTTTCCAATTTCCATTCTTCAAAATTCATTAAAAGTCACCAGCGAGCCTCCGAGGGGCATCAAGTCAAATCTTAAGCAACTCACTAACAACATTTCATGGAAGAAGACTGATGACCAAAAGACTTTAACATTCAGTCTCTGCTTTTTCCACGCAGTTATTCTCGAAAGAAGGAAATTCGGATCGCTGGGGTGGAACATCCTTTACGATTTCAATGAAAGTGATCTTGAAACGAGTCTCACAATTGTAAACAGCCTGATGTAAAATTATTAGGAGCCTCCATGGGACGCGATTTAATACTTTATAGGATAAATAGTATATGGAGGCCGAGTTACAGATGAGTTTGATCGCAAACTGCTCAAAACTATGCTCAGGGATTTCGTCTCTCCTGAATGCCTTGAATCCCCAAGAGTTTCCCCTGGGCCTGTCGAGAACTATATAAGGTATATTGAAACATTGCAGGAAGATGATCATCCAGAATCATTTGGAATGAGCTTAAACGCCCAAACAAGTTATTTAATAAAAACAGCAAAATAAGCCTTAGATTGTGTAATGCTTTTGGAGCCTCAATAGTTAGTGATTAGTGATTTGTCGAAAACAGTAGCAATGATCACAGAACTCTTAAACAAAGTTCCTCCGGCGATCAAAAGTCAATTAGAATAAAAGAAAGTGATTGATGCGATCGATATTTGTTTGGAGCAGGAATCTCAAAGATTCAGCAAACTTATTATGCTCATTAATAGCAGCCTGAAAGATTTGCTAAAGGCAGTCAAGGGTGAAATAATTATGAGTGAAGTTCTGGAACAAACATTCAGCAATTTAACAATCAACGCAGTGCCGAAATCATGGTAAAAGAAAGCGTATCCTTCGATGAAACCCTTGGCTTCTTGGTTCTAAGACTTTATTGAAAGAGTACACTTTTTTAGAAGTGCAGTTGTGGATAAACCGAAAATGTATTGGATTTCTTCTTTCTTCTTTCCTCAAGGCTTCCTGACTTCGGTGTTGCAGATCTATGCGAGGAAAATGAAGATTGCTGTCGATACTCTCAATTTCCATTTTATATTTAAGCAACAGGGAGCAAAGGATCTGAACTAATCTGCACCTCATGATGGCTGCTTAATTTACGGACTATACTCTGAGGCTTGTACCATTGATTTTAAATCCTCAACTGTCAAGTAATCTCCTCCTGGAGTAATTGAGAGCGAGGTTCCTGTGATTTATTTCAAGCCAGTTTAAGGGACACCAAACTCTCAGCATCAAATTTGCTAAATTCCACTATATAAGACAAAGAAAAGAGCAGGAGCATTGTCCACAACTGGCCACTCTGCAAACTATATTATTTCGATTGCCTGCAAAACAGATCAAGAGTAAAGCTTCTGGATAAAAAGAGGAGCAGCTTTCATTTGTGCTCTCGATCGCTGAGATTTTATGGATTCCTGATTTATGTGAGAATTATATAAATATTTGTTCAAATTAAAAGAAGACTTTGGTTTCACATGAATTTATAAAATGGATCATTTTATTTAATTTATTCATACTTCTATTTGTCTAATCCGAAATCTATAATTTCTGAGACTTCTTGGTAAAATCTCGAGTCATATTAGTTTAATTCAGCCTCGCCCTTCCAAACTCTTAAAGATTCCTATTCATACTATTTAAAGAATTTATGCTTTAAAATTGCTTAAAACCCTCCTTCTGCCCCAAATCTTTAAGATGGCTATTTGTTCATTAGGCTGCAAATTAAATCCTTTGCCTCATTATCTTCAATTTTTGTGAGCATTTAATTGGTCAGCCCTAACTCAATATCTAAATTATTGATGAAATACCAATCGAAATGTTTTTGTTAGAGTTGCCATACCCGAATGGCGAGTGACCCACAAGTAGCTCATAAACAAGCACCCCAAAGCTGTAATAATCGCATTCATAGCTGTACCCGCTTTTAAGATGAATTTCGGGAGCCATCGCATGAGCAGTCCCACAGATTGTATAGGTGCGCTATTTTTTAATTTATTTCGCTTTGCCCAAGTCGATCATTTTTATAGCTCCTTTAGCACTGACCATGAAATTGGATGATTTTATATCTCGATAAACGAATCCCTATTTGTGGAAATCAGCGAGGATATAGCAAATCTGAGCGGTGATCAACTTAGCAAAATCGAGCTTCATTTTCCCCATCATTTTTAAGAGTTTGTGTAATGGCAGCCCTTACACCATTTATAGGACGAAATAGAGATTTTCTTCGTCTTGAAAAGTTCCAAAGAACCCACAAATCCTTTGGTTTCTCTGATTTGTGAAGTATTTTAATGCGTGCTTTTCATTATAGAGATGCTCAATGCTCTTTGCGTTGTCTTTCAATGAACTCTTATTGATGGCCTACTTCAGGACTATATGTACTTTGCATACAACTAACTCATCCTCATAACGACACAAATAGACTTTGGTGGAGGCTTAATGGGTTTCGGCTAGAACTTCAAGAACTTCTAAGTCCTAGAATTTTGTATTTTAGAATTTGTTCATATATATATTTAAATGTCAATTGAGTAGCTCTGTTTTGCATGAGTGTGATCGCAATTAATTTTATTTTTGTAGAAATTTAAGATGCTTCGATGGGTCGTCACGCAAAAAATGATACAGCTTTTCAATATGCGAGGCAATAAGCAATCCCCTTATGATGAGGATGCGTGTTTTATGTACGTAGCATGTTTGTGATAATATTAAAACTATTGATATGAAATTGGAAGATCACAGAATTAGTTCTGAAAAGAGCTACGGGAGCATCGATCCGTAGTTCCTCACATTTCGGCACAACAGTCCATAACTAACTGAACAGTCAGGTCGCGGAATCTACAGCATGCGCATTGAGTACCCAGAGTATTCACAATATAGTTACAAAAGTCTCGATAAATATCCATTCAGTATGAACAACAGCGAGAGGGAGGAAATATAATCAAAGAACTTCCATAAAAAAATAGCCGACAAGCGCAACATCGAAAATATTAACAGAATCAAAGAGATGAATCCTGATAAGAGTGGTATGAGTTTGAGAAGCGTACGCTCCCAGGAGAAATATACTGACTCCGAAGCTAAAATTCACAAGCCTCCTCGCAAAGATGATAGAGAAAGGGCAACTGTGACAGAACACGAATAAGAATTTATAGCACCGAACAACAATGAGATCCTGAAACAATAGCTTTCGCTGCTGGTCAAGAATATAAAGAGAGAGCAAAGGAGATAAATCAATTATGATACCGATATTGAGGAGTTGCGCATGTAGATTGCATAATAGACATTAAAGCTGCAGGAACAGGAAGAGAACATTCTTTAGCTCGAATAAATCGGCCGATAAAACTCAAAGTAATGTCAGAGCATAGCCCAAGGCTTGTACTCGCTGCGAAAGAGGTAACGGTTTTATCATAGTTAGAAACGATGAGCTCAACTAAATGGCTGTGGGCTTGGATGATGAACTCGATAGCTCGGAAATTTCTGTTTAAACCACCAAACAAGACAGTCTCAGGGAAAAACTACTATATGCGCAACTTAAAGATGGTGTCAATGAACTCGAAAAACTAAGAAGTAATATGGACCTGCACCTGAGCAAGCTACACGAATAAATCAAGAGTATGTGCATTAAAATTGAATAAATGGAGTCCTACGATTTATAGATAAGGGAACTCTTTTCAGGGAGCCTCCGAAGATGAGCGACTGAGTAGCGAATGATCAATTTTACGATATCCCTATAGTCTATGCATTCAGTTCTTTATGAATTGTTTTCACTCTAACTTCAACTATAACTTCAACTTTAACTTCAACTGCAAATTAAACTACAATTTCAACTAAATAAGATATCAGAATAGAATCAATAAAATAAAATACATTATTCCACTTTCTGTCAATTTTCCTCCTGGCACTTACGGTTGAGCTTCATCATAGACTCATGCACTATAATATCATTATTTCCCTGTATGATTTCCTCATAGATTTTTTTCGTTCTCCCGAGATCATGCAGCTACTTTTCATAGATCTTCATATCCCTGAGCATATTCCGAATTGTGTTCTATTTCTCGAGTATAACCTGGCTTTGGTCATGTGCATGTGCCTTCTGGCGTTCGTGGGCCTCGATTTATTTTTACATGTCCTTCATAATTGTTTTGTCTAATTCAGCTTTCACAGTCATATCGGCCAAGTTGCTTCGTAGTTCGGCTATTTATTTTTCGGCCTTTTGGCTAGCTCTTGCACTATCATGGTCGTTGCCTGCATTGGTATCGTTTTTGCTTTGGTTGAGACAATGGAGATTTGCATTTTCTTGTTTCTACTTATTGATTTAGAGTTGGAGTTTGCTGATTTCGAGTTGTGCCTATTTGTACTTTTTGACTGAACTCTCCAATTATTTTTAGCTTTGCGAGAGCTGCGCTTTCATTTCTGCGGCCAGCCCCTCACTCGCCTTAATTTTGGCATTGAGATCTGCACACTGCTTGCTGAGTTGCTCTTTTTGTTTCGCTTATTTATTCTATTTTTACTTGAGTGCTCTGATGGTTTCTTCTTGTTCTTTCATTGTGTTCTCTAATTGCTTTATCATTATTTTGGTTTGTTGTTCACTGCTCTGCATCTCTTTCACTCTGCTTTGCGCTGAGCTAGCTTCTTCAGATAGTTTATTAATATCCTGAATCTTTTATTGATTGTGGCTGTTTAGCTATCTTATGCTCTGTTTGAGGATGCCGATTGTCTATTCGTCGGCTTTTTTCTATTCCTCCAGGCGGTTCAGCTTAGATTATAAAAGTGTGCATTTCTACTGCAAGATCTTGATTAAATTGACATTTGCGCTGGAGTTATCGTTTGAGTTTGAGTTCAGTACTCGGACTTGTGTGCGCGAGGTTTGAGCAATTTAAGGACTTTCTTAGGTAAATCTGCCTTGAATGCGCTGGTAAACTGGCTTCTTATTGAATTCAACGGATTCCTGAGATTGTTATCTCTGTGCGTTTCGAACGTATTTGGGCTACATGGAGGGATTGTAGATCTGATGGGGACTGCTCATGTTATTATAAGTGGGATAGTTCTTATTTGGGTTAGTCTGATTGGGCTCAGAGACAGAAGGGACTGAGGATTTGCGAGCGATGCCTGGTGATAATTGGTAAGCTTAATTGACACTATTTTTGCGAGAAGTAGTATGAAAATGGTTGGAATTCTATTCTTCAGAGCCCCGACTATCATGAATCGAGTTTGTATTAATTATTTTCTCATGGGTCGAAAGGGTATCCGAATCGCTCGGCTTGGCCGTGAGCTTCATAAACTAGATTTTCAGGTTGGAGAGCTCGGATCTCAAATCATTGATTAGGTTTTTGGGATGAGGGCCTTCCAGTTTCCTATTGAGATTGTTAACGGGATTATCGTATGTTTAGGGAGCGATGGTCCTAACAAACATGTTCCTCCTTTGAGGCGACTGGTTTCCCCACTTCATGACCGGTAATATAAATTATAGGCAGTGCTTACATAAATATTAACAAACTAAATTCCATAATTTCAAAGTATCCGGGGCTTGTGCTCCTGCTATAAATAATGTTAGGAGTAATTTAAGTTTATATGGAATATTTATGGAATAGAAAATGAAAAACGCACACAAGATCTAATATTCAGCCAAGCAGACCAAAGCCACATTCATATCTAATGGAGAAACTACCTTGGGAGCCTTCCAAAGAACTAACTCCTTTGGAATCACGTGCTCCTCGATGAAAATGCAACCCTCATTCGCCAGCCTGAAAAAAAACATCAATAAATCCAGCAAATCAAACAAATCGCATAAAGCCCACAGGAAAAGTAACAAAGCCAATAAATAGAACTAATAAAAAATTAAGCACTCAGCCTCAAAAAAGTAAATTATTAAACCCAAAGCAGATGATCACACTTCTGCCAAATCGCATATCTAATGCAAGTCGAAAGAATCATCTAAAAATAGAGAAAAACCATAGTAAAAACTGAAGAAAACTTATTCTTCCCCCAAATTGAAATAGGAAAAAAAGAAAAACAAAATTAGCCAAAAAGGCACTTTGAAGAGGAATAAGAGTTTGAACAAAAAATCCTCACATAAAATCTGTATCAAATAGGAGTCAAAAGGAGTCAGACAAATTGAGGAGTTATTTGAATAGGAAATAAATAAAATACGGATCGAGGAAGAGCTGACAGACCGCAAAAAAAATCATCTGGAGTATTTCATGTATAAGAATAAGATGATTCCAATCGAGAACACATAACAGCGTAAATTGATGTTCAAGATCAAAATCATCGACGAAAGAGTGAGTTGCCATATGATATCAAACAGCAAGCGGAATCATTCCTAGAGCCTTGAAAGCATAGATAAGTTTCCAAGTGAACAAAAAGTGAACAACTCAATATCGATATAGTTGAAAGCAACCCAAACAAACCAGAGCGAATGCAACTTGCAAAAAGAACTGAAAATAATGACTGACAAATCAATTGCCGCCGGGCTAATCGACAGCAGATAGAATTGCTGTCAGACAGAAATCGAACCGAGCCACTCTAATTTAGAGTAGTCTCATCTTAAGGCTGAGAGCTTATAGAACTCCTCTCAGAAGTAAAAATGCTTCATAGAAACGCTTTCCGAGCTGGAGTTCCTTTATCTGCCTGACTCGAGCAACTTCTAAGGCTTCAGCGCCGAGGAGAAAGCACATTACAAAGAGTTGCTACTCTATATTGCGAAGAAGTTTGAGTAAAACTAGAGGATCTAAGAGCTTGATTCGGAGGCAGTCGAACTTCTATTAAACTAACGGCTGTAAAAGCAGCGAGGCTAAGCGGCTTCTTCCCTCAAAAAAGGGATACCGACCCACTGCCCTTCTATCATATCCTATTTATCCAACCTTTTCTGCTATCTCGAATTACATGATAAGAGTGGGCTGATCGCCAGGCTGAATACCAGCTATGGCTATGGCCTCAACGAAAAGCTTTCGTTGATTAGGCGAAACAAGAGTACACAAAGGCCCTGCAAGCTGATTCCAGAGACCACTTTCTGGGCATTTTAAACCTAATTGGTAAAAATTAAATTAATATTCAGCATGAAGGACTCTAACTAAACAACGAACTCATTGAGCAATCCTTGCATTATCACAACAGAGCGATTTTTGATTGTGTGAACGAATTCATCGAAGAGTTCCAGCCCTATTACCCCAGCAACGGCGAACATTTCCCATGGAGCTACAATTTGGAGACCACTTTCTACTGCATTGATGAAGAATCATTCTTTGCACTGGGATCCCTAATTAAGTAAAAAATATGGAAATGCTCTCAAACCATGGCTGGCATCATTTTGGACACTGAGCCGCAAATCACCAAAAAGAACACAAACGGGGAGCTGATAAAACACAAGGCACACATTAAGCGTATCTTGGCGAATGAGTGGACGATGCTCTCAGGTGAGAACAAAGTAAAGTAAGCAGTAGAACTCGATGAAGGTGTGACTCTGGCTCTCTTGGAAATATCGTAGCTTATTTATTTGAGTTTGATCTCTGAGTTTGTTCAGTAGTCCTTGATTTGTTGATAATTTTTTAGTTCATCTCCGAGCATATTCATATCAAAAATGTATCATAATGGTATTGGTTTTATTTTATGTGGATCGGATTATGCTTTAAACATGAAAACCCATACATCAGCAACAAAAGTATCAATATCGAGATATGAATATATATATTAAGTTCGTGTGGCCACAACCTTTCATTTTTTATTGAATAGCTTGGCCAAACGATTCAGATTATCTGGTGCTTCTGCTTGATCGGATATGGAAAGTTTCACAACTGATTATATGCCATTTATGAAATAGACTTCATGTTCCCCCTCTTTCGTCGTCCTTTTCCCATTGCCATGTTTTTTATCATTTTTCCATGTTATGTCATATCTGACGTTATCCTGTCTGAGGGTCCCAAAGCCTTCTTTCACATCATCGACATAGTATCCTTCATAGATATAGGCATTCGTTTTTTATTTTCCAAATCCGTTCTTTTTGTCTTCTTTCCAGTAGCCTTCATAGCTATAGGATGTCTCTTCGTTCTGATAAACGCCCCAGCCAGATCTGCAATTGTGTTTCCATTATCCATAGTACTTGTAGCCATTACAGTAATCTCTGACACCAATCAGCACGCGTAGTCCCTTTTGAATGAATCCCTTGTAGAGAGTGCCATCATCAAACTTCCTTTGCTCAAAAGTAATAGCCTTGCCAGACTAAAGTAAGGCGTCTGCGTTTGTGTTGAGATGCTCGATGGTTTGGGTGATGATCTGCTCAATGCCGACTTCAGCCCGATCGATGGCTACTGCATTCTATCTGAAAGATTTGGCAAGATCCTGGATATTCTGCATGATAGTCTTTTGTTTCTTCATGAAGTATAATTTATCGAACTCGATGTCCTTCCCTCGCTGAGCCAGTGGGGATTCGAAGTATTGCTTGAGTTTCTTCATGGCCTCCACTTTTTGCTCGTGGTTGAGTATTTTGTGCATTTTGTCCATGAAGATCTCATGACGGACTTCTTTATTGAAGATAAGCTGCACACAATTTCGGATCTATTTGATTTTGAAGGTGTCTTCGACATTGACAATGAGGTTGCTTATGAATTTACCCTTTTAAGTGTTTTTCTGATAAAAAACCTCCACTTTCTCTAAGTATGCTCTCTATGTCTCTGTGATACTGTTCATGACACCTTTTCTGAGGTTATCAAACGATGATCGGATATTCTGGAGAAGGTCTGTCACATATGCGTCATGCTACTTGATGAACTCATAAGCATTTCGAAAGGCTGGCTCAAATGGCCAGACTCTCAGTTTACTCACGGTTCCCATTTTTATCTCATCGATGGCCAAGCAATTAGTGTTGTGTTCCTTGTGCTCTCGATAGAAACAGGCTTAACAAATCAGCCGAGTAATATGCTTGCATTCAGGCTTGATGCAAATGTATAAGACTGGCTGCCCTTCATGACCTGCGAGTAAGCATTTGGGCGGCAATGACCAATTTATTTTGTATAACTCTTTCAGCAATTTAGTAGGCTGTTTTGCAGGTGTAATGCTGAAGTCGGTCAAGAACTAGTTTTACGATTGTGTGAACAAATTTGTATTGGTTTTGGGTTTGCTGCTCTTGAAATCACTAATTGATTGCTGATGCATTTGTTTCTTGAGGGAGACTGAAGTCCGGTGCGAGGCATTCAATTTAGGGAGGCTCATGGATTTGTGAGTATCGGCCAATGGGAGATTGGCTGATTTGGTGGTTGAGTTTGGGGTCATGGAGATGCTGGTGTGTTGCATCAGAGAGTCGTAAAGTTAATAGCATATGGATTAATATGTCTATGTATGCAATGCGATGTATGCGATAGGGAGCTGTAGATAGATTCAAATAGTATAATCATGATGTAAAAGCTCAGGGAAATAGTGGGAGGACCCAAGAACAGATATAAATAATCGGGCTTTAATTTAGACTTAACCTATATCACTCCCCGCCTCATAGCGATGGCATTTCCTGCTTCAGGGTTGTAGAAAATGTACAGAAACTCGGTGGATGATATCGTGAAATTTTTCAGCTCGAACTATGGGACAGAGTACATGATCATCAACCTGAGCGGGAGGATCGTGGACGAGTCAAAGCTCCATAATGTATTGAATTTTGACTGGGAAGATCACCAGGCCCCTTCTTTCGAAACATTGTTTGAGGTTTGCGATAAGATGGCCTCTTTCTTACAAAAGAATGCTAAAAGAGTTGTGGCAGTCCACTGCAACCACGGCAAAGGCAGAACAGGCACGATCATCAGCTGCTTTCTGCTCTACTGCCGATTGTTCAAGGACACTCATCTCGCAACAGAGTTCTATGCTCGTCAGAGATTTTAAATAGAGGAAGGGTTCGGCGTGACTCAACCTTGCCAAATCCAGTTTATCAAATACTTCGAGCAAGTCTTACACGGCTTTAAAAATTATCCCAAGGTGGTGGCCATCAAGAAAATATCATTCGTCGGAGCGCATAATTACTCCACCTTGTATTTCAAAGTCCGTAGCATTATTGGCAACAGGACAATCTTGTCGACCAAAAATTCCACATACTCCCTTTGCAATCAGCTCAACCATCAGGAACTGTAGATCAAGCTCATGTAGTAGATCTACTTTGCAGGCGATGCCAAATTGCAGATCAAAGCCCCTGTGACAATCGGGTCATCAACTGTGGCCACCTACTCCTTGAATACAGCTTTCATATAAAATTTATAAGAATACCGGATAGACTTCGAGGATTTGTCCCCGTACGCTCTCAGGAAATCAGAACAATTCGAAAAAGACTTCCATATAATTGTACACTTCAAACAAATTTGCAAATGCGACCCAGAGTTGGAGTTTCATTTAAGATGCGAAAAGTGTCGAGACAAACTAATCAATGAAGAAGTGATCTGGAAAAAAATCCGGAAGGCCATTCACAACAGGAATCAAATAAGTCAAAATTAAATGTTAAATCTGCTCGGACTCGATCAAAAAAAAAGTTAGGCAACCCTCCCATTCAATTTTGAGCCACTCGATAAATAGATCAAGTAGGAAAACTGATCAATTATATTGACATTTTTAACTATCAATCTACTTTCAAGTTTCAAGTTAGGTCAACTGCCTAACTGTAACATGATAATCCATCGATTCATTTGAAGACGGATGGTTTGTCTGATATGTTTTTTTAGGATGCTTCATAGGCAAAACGATTCGCAGGAGATATATATAGTCTTTGGAGGTGTTGCATTGCACATAAAAAATTGTATCAATTTTATCTGATGCAAGTTTCGATTGCATCTTCTAAGCATTTTTTGAGATTTGTATAGGGTTTTGTTCCTTACTTTTCCAAGGTGAGTATTTATTATCGAGTCTTCATCATGTAGCGACCATTGATGGGAGTCTGAGGAATTTTGTTGTGGTTATCCTTGCTTGATTTCTACATGTAAGCTAAATATGATAGCTTGGGAATTTGATTTGGATTCTTCATGAGAAGAGGCTCTTATTTATCGCAGACGCTTGTCATGCATTTTTTCTTGCTTCTGCTGTAAAATGCCACATGCTTTAGAAGCCAGTTCGTATTCTCCCGAGGCAGCGTTCCATTAGTTTCCCTCAAAGTCGCATTTGATTAGTTCAGCCTCTATTAGCGCTGCTAGGCTTTCAGTTATAGGTTTGGAGAGCACTCCACTTGCAGCCCGTGCTTAATGTACTTTGCCCGATATTGAGGATACTTCTTCACGAGCTTATTCCTCAACTTTTTGTAGGTTTCATCTTTTGTTTCTACATTCTTGCTATAATCGGTCATAAATTCTTCAGCCAATAAATTGCTTTCCTCATCATCAAAGGTCACTTCAGTCTTCAGTTTTCTTTTGGAGGGGGTCTCATAGAAGCCTTGAGCAGACTTAATCGGAAGCTATGAAGCATTGCCCTTGTAAATCCAATCTGAATCTCCAATTATAGTCATTATTCTTTTTCGAATTGTTGTCGTGCATATGCTGTCGCTTGAGGGATTTATGATTTCAGAACGAATAGTGCTCGTTCTTCGGAAAACAGGAGTCGGTTTACGAAAATTTGGGGCTGTTTTGGTTGCGTCCTTACATTACCGCATTTATTTTTATTGCTATTCTCAAAATTGAGTAAGTATTACATATATATCTGGAAAAATCGAGGTGGCTCTAAACATAGAGCCATGCGAAATCATGGAAATTCATAAAAAAAAACTATTTGAAATGAAAGGCAAGGAGGTACGTCATTCAAACAATAATTGATAAATGAAGTCCTATTAGAATAGATAGATAGTATTGAAATGGTAGTCACTATTATGCAGCTTCATGATTTGCAATGTAATATCACAGCCGTAGACATTGTTTCAATTTAATGAACTCTTACTCGCATTATTTATGATCAGTCCCTAGCATACTGACTTTGACGCACTATCTATAGCTGTCGGCCTTTCTATAATACTGGGAAGCATACTAAGGCATGGCATCTTTTCAAGCCGTGCTTCAAATTGATTCTAAATGTATGCAGAGATTTGTTAGGTTGGGATTCTACGAACAGTTCGGTTATATTTGATATTCTTCTTCGCATATCTGCACAGTCTAATCTTACTTATTATTATTAGAGATTTGCATTGTAATTGAGACATTTTATAGATTCAGATATCAATGAATAAGTAGAAAGTAAATAGTATGATCATAAATTAATCAAACCGCTGGCTTACTAAGGGTGAACCATCGCGCTTTAACGATTTAATTTCGGGCGTTGAGTCCAAATAACAACTTATTTAGTTCACATTAAATTAGGAACAGCATTCCGCTGATATAAATGTATGTTTTTGCACTTTTATTTAAATATTCCAATCTCTGAGCAGCATTGATTTCTAAAATTTGTATCCTTTATGAATAGTATGCAATACACAAATACACTGGCATGGGATACCAAATCAATTACTGTTTCATCGATCTATGGTTTAGTAGGTGGTGTTGTATCGCTAGTTAGAGCTCGGCTTCACTCGTCTGCGAATAACTGGATGAGTACATTTATTAGTGGGCGTAGAAGCGGACATGCAATGCTTTACGCTCTCTGTTTCTCAGCTTGCAACAGATAACAAGCAAGATGATCAAGGCCGCTACTCCGAGCAGAATGGGGATGGCGATCACTTCCCAAATTGGGTTATTCTTGCACTGGGAAGCGACCTTGCAGAAGAATTGAGTGGTGCCTTCAAGGACTTCACAGCATTAGACTCCGCCTCGGCAGAAGTTCGTTGGACAGTTTGCTACTGACATTCCCTTTGCGATTTTATTATAATTCTCTGAATTATCATATTTCCACGATTATTCCAGTCATTTTATCCAATTGTGTATCCAACAGACTCTAACCAACTACAACTTTATTCTATTCGGTTATCATCCAGGCTCTGAATCTTCTGAAGAGTATTAGTAATCTTATTCATATTATTTTAGTCTATTATTGAACGATTGGAGTGTATCTTTTCACTTTATCAATTTACAGTCGACAAAGGGCTTTGGACTAATTCAAATACCAACCAAGTATGCCGAAACCTGTTTCTATTATGAGGATGCCAATAATGAATAACTATGAAGATATCATTTTATAAACAGACAGAAATAGAAAAGTGATTAGACTTCATTGTGGAGATGGCAGAGTGGGCAGCGTGGCGATTCCTTCAAGGTACTAGATCAGCAGCTAGCCGTTCTATTGTTAGCTCATAAGATTTTCTCTGGCTTCCTCTATTTCCTCCAGCACTTTCCCTATTTATATTTTCAGCTTCTGTTTCTGTATCATCGTGACTGTCTGCGCTTATTGCTTCTTTCTGAGTGAGTCCTTTAGTCTCTCTAAAGTTTCTGCTCTTTTTTCGTAAAGCTTTGTGAACTTATCATGGAGTTATTGATAGACATTGCATGTACTTTCGCAAAAGCAGGTATTTTATTTTATATGACTAATTTAGATTGTCTGAAAGACAAAACTGGGCTTTGTGCTACGTTCGACACAGTTTTTAGGCTTTGTGTACAGCTTTTTTCCCTTCAGTCTGATGTCGTTTACCATTTTTCTATTCATGCAATTGCTTTGTGCTAAAATAAATAATTATTATAATTTGCTAAACTAAATTCCTTGTAAAATGTTGCATGCAATGAATAAAATTAAAGCTATTCAGTTATTATGCTAAGTCTGGCGTGCCCAATTAATTGAGAATATAGGGATATTGTTATTTGATGATAAACAAAGGTTTGTAGAGGCTGAGCAGCGAAGGAGATCTAAGACAGCCGGTGCTACGGCCAGCTCGAAGCTACATCTTAAAGGGCGATCAGGAATAGCTGTAGTAGCGCATGATCCAGCTAAATGAGGCATGCACCCAGGACTATCGGCTGAACTCTCTTGTGTACAACAAATAGCTGATGGCCAAAATAAAAGAATCAAGCCAGTGATCTTCGAATCGGATCGAATATACGAGCTCTGCACGAATTGTTCAGTGTCATTGGCACTCTATAGAGCAATTATTAAATAATGCATGATAATCAAGTTAGTCATCTAAAACAACCCCTTTTGTTATAGATCACCTATCGCCCGAATTCCAGCTCCCTTTTCACTTTATTGCTGATCTTGAAAGATGGAGCTTATCTTGCGATTTTCAGCTTACCCTGGTAGTCGTCATGGCTCAGCAACGAATAGTATGTTGGCCTCTCCGGCTTGTGGTCTGACAGCAACTTTATCTGCACTGTCTACTTCACTGTTCGAACTGTCGTCTTCTCTTGGCAATCCTTCGTGTTGTAGAACTTGTCCAGCTATTCCTTCGGCTCGAAGACTTTGCGAGCAATGTAGCTCTCAAAACCATGACAGTGCTAGATCTTGGATCTTCTGATACTCTTCATCATCTTTTCAAATGAGGGCTCATACTCCGGATTATGCCAAACAGGGTTCGTACTGAAGGCTCGGCCGGTCTGATGCTAAAATTTCATGTGCTTATTGGATTTGTGGGTGAGCCTGCCGATGATGGTCTTCTCAAATTAGTGCTTGCAGAGGCCTTGGCTATCCAGCGTTGAATACTTCTTATCTTCATGGATATGGAATCTCTGAGGGTTGACGCTTTTGTTCATTTTTATGAGTGCTTCAATATTCTGTTGCTTGTCTGATTTTTTCACTGATTTCGAAGCAGACATCCGCGATGAAGATCCTCTCCTCGTGATTCTGCTTCCGTTTTTGAGCTACCTGTTCATGCTGCTGCCTTTACTGAGCTCAGCCTTGCCCTTGATGAGGTCATACTTCACATCGTAGGTCAGATCATTGCAATCCTTCAGAAATCTGTTTCCCCAGTGCGCATTGGTGGTTCTTGCAGTTGCCCGAAAGGCTGTCGATGTCCGGGCATGAGATGCTGTCAAATCAGACTACTTTTCAGGAGTTAACGCTCTGCTCCCGTATAGTGAGGATGCCATAATAAATTTAAGTCTCAAGCATAAAAGCCGAATTGAGATAATTAATAAAACTAAGAGCAAATAAAAACGCATTAGGTAACTCATTTTACTGATAATGCTATAATTTCGTATTATTTATTTCATTCCCAGCCCACTATCGCATCATTACCACCATTGTTGAGTCTTTGTTGAGTCTTTGTTGATTCGTGTCGTTGCGGAGTCTTGATAGGCTGCTGTATAAAATTAAAAGTTTAAATGAGCCAGAATAAATTTTTAAGAAAATAATCTAACAGGAGATACGAAATCTAAATTATCGAAGAGGAAAACGATCACACAAATGCTACATCTATTTTAGGCCATACCAAAAATCCTGAAAAGTAAAGTTTTGATGCCGGCAAATCCAATACGGGCTTGGTAATCGCCAAAAAATCATCCTTCACAGTCACCACTCCTCAGTAGCTGGCAGAGACTTATGAAAATAAAATGTTCCTTGAAAAAAAACTTGACATATTTGAGCGGATCTCCCCCTTCGATCGCATTCAGATGCTGATATCGAGCAGTAAAAAAAATCAAAGAAGCCCTTTGCGTAGGAGATAAATGCAGCGGCCTATTCGGCAACTTATGCCTACGAATGTAACAGATCATCGCCGCAAAATTTATAATTTGCCCTATGCAATCGAGGGTAGTGAATATGTTTGTGAAGGCTATAATGATAATTTCGGAGGCGAAGTATTTTCGAAAGGGCCGATGATTAATGAAAGAGGTTTTCCTAATTTTTCAGAGACCGTTTCAACGACCTCTTCTGCAGATTTGAAGCGATATTTGAAGATTAGTGATTTTTTGTTAGCTCATCAGCTCGGCGCGGGGAAGTTTGGGCAAGTTTTTTTAGCCAAGTAATCGTTTTGTAACTTATAGGCACAAATAGACTGGATTCATATGCGCCATCAAAAGAGTATACAAGTAGAGTTTAGATGAAATCCTGACACGCCAGCTAATTCGATAAATTAAAATACAAAAGTTTCTTAGTCATCCCAATATTGTCAAATTGTACACATTCTTCGCGGATTACGAGTGCATCTATTTGGTGATGTAGCTTTGCATTTCAGGGCAGCTTTACGACTTTTTGAAGAACAGGAAAAGTTTGTTGTCATAAGAGCTGAGCAAAGTGATTATAAGGCAGGTCTGTCAAGGTCTGGATTATATCCATGAGAACAATATCATTCATCGAGACTTGAAGCCGGAAAACATCCTCTACCATAATGTACGATAAGATAAATAAATGTAGGGCATGATGAAGATCTGCGATTTCGGCTGGTCAGTCGACACTCATCTCATGAGAGACACATTCTGTGGGACTCCCCTGTATATATCCCCCGAACTGCTCAAGAAAAAGTATTATGACAAAAAAATAGACTCATGGAGTCTGGGAGTGCTTTCCTACGAAATTCTCTTGGGCAAAGTTCCGTTTTAAATTTACTCCGAGGCTGACTATATAAAGATTGTACTTTTAGCAAGACTCTTAGATAAACAACGAAATAAAATTGCCAGCCACTGGAGGGATATCGGAGGAGGCCAAGCATTTCTTGTCGTGGTGCTTGCAGAAAGACCCCCACAAGCGACTGAGTGCAAGCTAAATGCTCGACCACCCTTTCCTGTCGAAAGTGGAAGTGATAAACTTTCCGTAGATCTTCTGATTTTTCAAACGCAAGGCTTTGGCACTCCATTATTGCAAAGAAGATAGATATTTGTACTTATATTTGTCAGCTTTACTTCAAATCTATTTAAATGGCTGACTGTCATGGCATAATACTATGTTTTTACACTTTTAACTTGAAATATTATAGTCACAAGACTTCAACTATTAGTGAAGCCTTGGCGATTCTGAATCGTATATACTCATAATTCACAATTTTTAAATTAAATAATGAGATTGACCATTAAAGTTGAGTATAATTGAAAAAATAAATAATGCAATTCGTGCGATAAATATGTCGATTTGTAGTTGCTCGACACAAAGTTTGTGATAGGAATTATAGATGCCTTACATATTCCTATAATGCCAGACTTAATTGAGGAAGTAGAAGTTGGCATTGTTTCAGTGTGAATTTTTATATTTAATAATCATATAGATTAATTTTTTGGGACAAATCAGGAGCATCAATTGAATTCGATAAATCCAAGTATCGAGAGAATGCTGAGGAGAACTAAAAACTTATTTGCCAATAAGAAGAGTTCAGATGATGTTGATGTGAGAACGTGGGCTGCAGACGAGACCCAGCAATTTCTATTACTATCACGATCCTTTGAAATTCTGATGTATCCATTTTCACCCCATTGCTCGCCCCATTGATTCTTAATGATCCAGTAAGATTCGGTATATCCCACAAGGAGGACAGCATGATCGATTTTGGAACTCGCTCCGCATTAGAAAACACCTGAGGTGTAGCTCACCCATCCTTAAGAAGCAATGGCAATAGATACAGGCTATTTTTGGAGCATTGTTTCGAGTTGTCCGTCTGTCAAGTTATAGTAGCTTAATCTTTTTGTTCCAACTCGGATTGTAGAGGCCGTACATATTCCTTTTGACTCTTAATAAGGCTTATAAGGATAATCAGTATCAAATGGAACGTTTCGAGCTGTGTCCATCGCATATTACAAATAGCCACCATCACAAGTGCTTTCATCAGTACACTTTAAAATGTATTGCTCAGAAAGGTCCACTGTATTGTCGTACTACCCCAGCAACACCAATCTTGCTTCAGCATAGCCAGCCGCAGCAAACGACCAGCATGATCCACATTGCTCTTGGTTTTTGACAGATGAAATTACATTCCTGTCTCTCCAGTCGAACGAAGTAGGCTGGCCAAGCCTCTGCTGAATAGGAGCGCTGCTAACCTTAGTGGTTTCATTTTGCGAAATTAACAATCCTAAGTCACCGAAAATGTTACCTGTCAGCTCGGATTCCTACACATCCGTTTTGGAGTTGACTCCGACTTGAAAGCTTTTGCCTTGTATGTTAGCCCAACTCGCGCATCGGGCCTCATAAATTTGTTGGCGTCGAGCATACTATTCTGGTGAATAAACCTTTTTATAAGTTGAACAGTATTCGGCATAGGGCGGGCAGGCTGCAGAAGCAGTCAGTCCGACAAATAAAACGAAAATGATGACAAGTGTTAACGACCTTCGCATTGTGCAATATATTTATATTATGGATGTATGCTTAAGATTTTACGGTTTTAAATTTTTTTGTGCAACAGAAGCCAGAAGACTCTGCGATGGGTGTTTTATGATATAATTTAGCAAACATGTGAATGCAAATAATCCCTGCTGTGAAAATTGAGGATTAAACGGGGGTTCGCAATGATGAAGCTATTTTAATTCACGGAAAATGGATGTATATGCAGGAAATACAATGAAATTGCGTTTCTTTGCTTGAATAATGAAATGAATTGTGCCTTTTTGTTTTGTATCTGTAGTCTTGGCATAAAATTAAAATATATTTAAAATTTATGTTATAATGTATTCCCCTTTTAGTTATAAGATGTTATAATTGAATTGAAAATTAATTCCTTTGCATAACGATGTAAGACGATTTTTACGGAATAAACAAGAAAATCTATAGGAAGTATCAGTTGCATAATGTAGGAACCCAAAGTAATAGCTCTGCTTCAAAAAGTACAACTCTCATAACCCAGCATTACAGACAATGTATTCTTACCTGGCCAGCCCGACCTCAGTGCACCTAACGACGCCTATGAACCTGTTCAAATCCCCAAACAAAACATTCTAGAGTAATCGCTCAGGAAATAAGTCGAGTATATCATTTTCGCTGAGACTTTCATTAACTTAATAGTTTATGATTCGAAAGAAGCTTCTCCCTACACAAAAGAGTTGGACCCCGCAGCCTACGGGGTCGATGTGCTTCCTTACTATATGCCTAAATCGAAATAAGATACCATTTTAGTCTTCGAGTCTCGATTCTAGTGTGGCAATCTGAGGAGAGTCATCCAAAAATCTGAATTCTAATACAATTTAATTTTAGCCACTGACTACAATACGAATGCGCACACTCAATGGTACTTCTTTTCGATAGCCAACACACGCAAGAACTTGGAGTATCGCTTCAACATTATAAACTTGTTGAAACCAGATAGCTTATACAACGTAGGAATGAAGCCACTGATATATTCTGAGAGAAACGCGTCCCAAAAGAATCTAGGATGGCACCGAGATGCAACTGATATATGTTATTACACCACGAATATGAAGAGAAAAAGTGCTGGTTACTACTGTAGTTTGGCATTCACTCTCAAATTCGAACGTATTTCTTGGATTATCCTAGATGATTACGACACGGTTTACATCGCTCACTGTTATCCCTACACTTATACTCAGCTGCAGAGGTTTCTCAAAAATATTGAGCAAGACCCCACGAAGAGGAATCGTTTTCAAAGAAAAGTGCTCTGTCTCTCAGAAGCCGGCAATAAGTAAATATTCTACTTACTCAAGTTGCGATTATCTGACGATTGGAGAATACGGAACCAACCTCAAGGAAAAAAAAGCCATCATTCTGACTGCCAGAGTTCATCCCGGCGAAACTATGGCTTCATACATCATTGAGTACATCATCGAGTTTCTCGTTAGCAATAACCCAGTTGCCAAGACTCTACGTGACAATTTTATATTCAAAATTGTGCCCATGCTCAATGTCGACGGAGTGATTGTCGGCAACTACAGATGTAATCTCTCGGGAGCTGACCTCAATCGCCAATGGGTCGAGCCATCGAAAAAGTCACACCCCACTATTTATTTTACCAAAATGCTCATACGAAAAATGAAGGAATAGCGCGAGCTGGGCTTCTGTTGCGACATTCATGGTCATAACCGCAAAAAAAACATATTCATCTATGGTTGCTCGGGGAAGGATCCGAGCAAGAAGTAACAGATATTCCCAATTTTGATGAAGAACAATTGCCCAGTTTTCAGTTTCAAGGATTGCTGTTTCGCGGTGCAAAAGGATAGAGAAGGTGCAGCCCGCATTGCCCTATGGAAATAGCTAAATATCATAAACTGCTTCACACTCTAGCTATCATTCTGCGGCTCTGACTTCGGCAAGTACGAATACTACCACTTCAACATCAATATATATAAGGACATCGCGCATGCATTTTGCCAGTCGCTCTAATAATTTTACGAGCCGACTCAAATCAAATATAAAAAGGCTTTAGAGGAACTTGAAAATTTATCCAAGAACCCCAAGCTCGAGGACAACAACAAGAAGTATACATTCATGTTATTTAGGGATTCGAGCGATTCTGATTACTCAGGGGATGAAACTGCTGAAAATGGGGCAGACAAGGAGAAGTAGAAATAGAGGGAGAAGGAGAAGGAGAAGAAAAGCAATAGCATGGAGCCGAGAGAGGTCCGCGACAGCACCACTTAAAAGCAAATCATGATAAAGAAGAAAGTGCCAGTGAGCATCAAAACCAAGAAAAAATGACCCTGCATGAGTCCTAAAATGTATAATATCATTAATACTATTTCTGTGCTATCACACCGACCTTTCATATTACATTCAATTATCTGACTATATACTTCGGGATCAATTGGGGTTGGGGTTGGGGTTGGGGTTGGGGTTGGGGTTGGGGTTGGGGTTGGGGTTGGGGTTGGGGTTGGGTTGA
>NW_028282213.1:0-25575 GCF_059751285.1 Brachycentrus maculatus | reverse complement strand
TCCCAACCCAACCCAACCCCAACCCCCAACCCCAACCCCAACCCCAACCCCAACCCCAACCCAACCCCAACCCCTTAAGCCTTATTGAAATATCTATAGATGACAATAAGATGTAAGATGATTAACTCATAGCTACATAATTAAGTCAATTGAAAATGTATTACATTAATATAAATCTCGTATGCGCAGGCATTCGGATTGCCAATTATAGCCATCTACTTAATTAATTGTCACATAATTGCCATCATCTTCAAATTAAGTGCCCTTAATAGAAAGGGCCAACTTTATTCCTTTGATTATTATTTATGATTATTGATTATTATTGATCATTTAACACATATTTATAAATTAGTTAATATTGATGAAAAACCATAGAACGTATAAACTATCAATTTATTGATTAATAATGCGAAATGTGTAATAAAATTAATTGGTGAAAACCCAGGTTATTCAACAATAGGAGAGCCGCTCTTTCAGAGATTGAGTTTCGCTTCCTTTTGTTGATGATTCCAAACTAGATGGCATCAGTGGCTTTGATAGGACCTCATTCGTCTTAGGTTGCTTGTCTTCCTGCATTCATGTGTACTAATGCAGCATTGACGAGGCTCTTCACTTCGTTCTTGTCAAGGGATCCACTATTGTCAGAACCGAACTGCACAAAAACTCCTCAGCAGACTTTGAAGATGCTTTTGATTGTAACTTATTTGATTATTTGTAAAACATATATTTATCTCATTTATTTCGGGCTGTCTTATTATTGATCATATAATTCAGATAGTGCATAATATGCATATTTATTAATCTGGAATTATAATTAAGGGATGTGATTATAATTCATGCTGATTAGATGTATGGAATTTATTAATTGCTATTCATAGTGTGAATTAATCAAGATTAAATTCATAAGATTATGATGATGATAAGAGCTGTTCAGGCTCAGTAGTTGATCAGGAAATATATTATGCTCATTAAGAATTTAGGGTATTCAGTATAGTAGCAAATATTCAAACTCATAGGCGTCTAAGCATCTCTAGCCTCACCTATCAGCTAAACAAACATCTTTAAAATCCATTCAAATAATGGGTATATATCTGCTACGTCTTCACTGTAACTATCCATCAATCCCATAATCTATCTAAAAATAACCCTGAAATCATCATATCCTCCTTAACAACCAATTAATGAGTCCTGCCTGAATGTAATACTCAATCCCAGAACAATTCTTACATACAGCTTAAACAAATAGCCAAAAGATCAATCCAACAAGAGAATATAAGAACACATTGAAATCATACTTATAATAAATGTGGAAATGTTTGTATATTTATTGGTGACTTTATCTGTCTTTATATGGGTTGTAATAATCGTTAATAGTTTTATGTAACATCTTTATTCATATATAATTTACTCATGAATTCACGCTATCGTAGTGTATCGAATAAATCGAATCAGGCCAACAAAAGCCCCTTGCTCACACAGAACTAGCCCCTTGAGATCATACCCCCGGAAGTTGTCTTCAAGGACATCGAAATTAATCAATATTACGAAATCACTATCTAAATTCGTAATCTCACTCAGCATTCGACCAGAATCAGAATACCTCCCCCGGCCTCATCCTCGATTTCTGTCCAGTATATTATGCAGAGCGAAATTGCTCCGGGCCTTTCCACCACGGCTAAGATCAAATATGAATGCAAATAACTGAAGAATTAGTTAGAAGTGGTTAAAATCATATCCCAAGAGGGATTCATTGTCTAGCTCCCTGTCCGGGTCTATAAAATGTAGTCGCAAATTCTATTCGAGCCTTTTGTCAATATGGGATTCCTTAAAGTCGGCAAGGAACACATCGAGGAAATCAGTCTTAAAAATAATGGAAGAGGATATAGCATTGTCGATTTATAAGCTGAGGCAGGAGTTGGAGGGAGTGGGATGACTGTTGAGCCCAAACAAGTTCGGATTCCACCCATGGAGGTTTCAAAGCTGCTTGTGAAATACAAGCCGACAGAAGCAGGAATTTTCAAAGGGATCATCAGGCTTAAGTCTGATTCCATACTGGTCAAAGATAGCATAGATATCCACGCAACTCCTGTTGATTTCGCTCGATTCATCGTCGACAACAAAGGCAACCAAACCACATCATTCGATTTTGGCACTCTTTACGTTGGGCAATAGAACATCATACGAGGCTTTTTGGTGAACAACAGCCCCAAAAAGATGAAATACAAACTCTTTTTCAGGAAGGGATATTTATCCTCTGTCGAGTAGTTTGCTTTGGTTCAGACTCCTTCCGAAATCGGCCAGGAACAAAGCGAAAGAGTGATGTTTATTGAGCCAGAATTCGGTGAAATCGAACCCTTCACTGAATTCTAGTTGAAGATTATTTGCAATACCCGGATTTCATATCGTGATAAGATATTCACGAAGAACTATGCGCTATCCGATAGCTCACAGGAAGGAGCAATAAACCAGATGAAAAATGCAGTTGATTTCAAACCCTAAAATATGTACGATTATAGTGCCATGATAAACATCGAAGAAGATGAGCCGATGATTGTCCAACTCAAAGCAAATGCAGTTTGTCCCATGATAAAAATCAGCTAAAACATGTTCAAATTCGAAGACTGTATGGCCAAATAGAATGCCTCTGTAGAGTTTACTATATAAAATAAGAATCAGAACACAAAGGCAGAAATCTCATTCCCAAAAATACCAAACTTTTATGTTCAGCCTTCCACATATGTTTTGAAACCCAAAGAACAGCACAAATTTAAGGCAATATTTGAACCAAAAACAATAGGAAAACTGGATACCACTCAGCTCTTAATGATCAACAAGCTCTATGAACTGTAACTGCGATTTTTCGGTATTTCTACTTCAGGGTCATCCAAGAGCAGATTACTAAAATAGCCTAAAATTGAAAGTAGTGGAATAATACCTGCCAGAGAGACTCCAACAAAACTGAAATAGCCATTTGGGAAGTCTCGGGGCAAAGCATTCAGTCTAACAGATAAAACATTCATGAGCTAAATGAGAAAATCGACACAATAGTAAGAGCAAATGAAATTATAACTATCAAATCTCGTTGAAAATAGGGCCAAGTTCAACCAGTACATTACTGATAAAAGGACAGAGCGATTCGAAAAGGAAAAAACAGAGAAAGTTGAAAAGAAATGGAGTCTCTATCAGAGCAAACTCAAGGATCTTGGAATTGCATCCAAATTAGAAGAGAGAGTCGATGAGTAAGGGCTTAACATCAATCCTCCTATTGATTATTAATTCTAAACTGGAATGCTGGATACCAAACTTTCAAAACAGAAAATGGTGCTCCCTGAAGCTAAATAAAGATTATATGTAACTCGGCACATTCTCGATTATGAACCGATTCCTGTTACTGGCTCAAGTGCTGAAAAATATTTCAGGGACTTTAAATAAGTACCAAAGAAAGCTTGGCCTTAAAAGCCCTAAAATTATAATCATAAACGCGAAGTTGGAATGGAACTTACGGCTGAAGAATTGTCCCAAATAGAAGTAGCCAGCAATACCATAAACTTCGGAGAGATTTACATAAAGAGCATTTCAAAGGGATATTTCTGGATCAAGAATTCAACGAAGAAGACCATTTCTGTCGAACTTAAATATAAAGACCCTTAATTGCAGCTGTCCGATCGCAAAGCCCAAGTGATCCCGTCATCCCATGAAGCAGGCTTCACCATTGCATTCAACAAAGACACTTTAGGAGATTTCAGATCTACAATAAGGTATATTATCAATGGGCAGCATGAATTCGAAATGTCGATTACTGCAAAATGTGTACCAGTCAACATTTAAATCGATCGAACCAATATAAAGTTTGCATTCGATGAGAATTCCCTTGAAATGAGTATGAAGGAGGTGATTCGATTAACCAATCCCGGAAATAGCGAAGCTGTATTTAAATTTACTTTAGGGAAGTAAAGAATATTTATCCCTGAAATCTTATAAGGCAAAATAAAATAAAGACAAACTATCGAAATTCCCATCAAATTCACAGTCCCTGAGCCAAAACTACAGAAAAATGATTACACTTTCAATGAGAGGCTAATCATGAAAATATTGGATGGCTCGTAAATGAGTATTATTTGTAATTCTACTTTGCCCGACCCGAAGTTTACTGTTCAGCCATTAACTGTTCCTAATCCAATTCTATGCCTTGGCCATTAATTTTCAGACTTCATAGAAGTAAAGAACACTTCCAAATTCTCAATAATTCTTCACATTTCAGGCAAAGTCTTAGAAATAAGCTAAAAGATAAAAATTAGCCCAGATGAAGCTAAGAAATTCAGAGTGAAGTATCAGTCGCAATCGGTTGGATAATTTCTCGGCTAGATCATTATAATGCCACGAAGCGGGATAAAAAGAGTTCTGGAGACTAAAATAAATGTGGTTGAGCCCAATCTTGTCTTTGATAAACCCGAAATAGATATGGGAATCTTAGTAGTGCAAGGAATATCTGGAGTCGGCAGAATAAAATTAAAGAATTAGGTCGATATTTAAATGTCTCTGATCATTGATCTAAGGCCGAGGCATATCAAAGACACTAATCCGAAGAATATCTAGTTTCTAACCATGAAACTTATAAACTCTGAGTAGCAGCTTGATGTTGTCTCCCCTACACTCCCAGTAGAAATAGAAAAGCCAGATATCATTGAAGGGCTTAACTTAGTCGATATGGAAGTGAATGAAGATGAACTCGATAACAGTGACTCAGGCGACGAAGAGTAGTTAAAATAGAAGAATGAAGAGGAATATCGTAGGTATAGACTGCTGCTGAAACCCCATAAATAGTATGAATTCTAAGTATAATTTTATCCGAAATAAGTGCAGAACTACTAAATTCAGATCCCAATGTACATCGATAAATCTACATCCGAAATCAAGAATATTCCACTCGTAATTTGTGAAGGCATTAAACCCCAGTTTATATTTTAACCTTCAGTCGTTGATTTCAAACGTAAGATCGTAACAAAACCAGAACGAAGCTACCCAAAATACATGACTATTGTCATATCGAATATCGATGACGTTGAGGTTATTTGGGAGCTTAAGGATTTCGAGATCCGAAAATAAGGAATATTCACAATAGAAAAAAACTAAGGTAAATTGAAACCCAAAGAAACAATCGAAGTTCGTGCTTCGTTTAACCCATTTACAGTCGGAGAGTACTAATATAAAATGCCTCTTTTCATCAGAAACATCAAACTAACAGAACCATTAAAATACGTCGATGTCATATTCAAGGGAGTGTCCTCTCTACCCAACTTGTTCTTCAACAAAAGATAAGTCATCATGCCTGTTGTGCCTATAGATATCGAGACAACTTCGACATTTAAAATTCTAAATGATGGATATGAGAACTGCAATTTGAAATATCAGTTTATCGATGATGTTGCTGAGCTTGGAGTGAAGGTCGTTTTCCCTGAAGGCACAAACATTGGGATAACTCGACAGAAATTGAAAGTCGATCTGGTCTGGAAATATCCGAAACCAATTAGTTTTTGCCTGAAGTTATAATTCATTGACGATCTTAATCGCAGCTTCATTATTCCGATTTCAGGGACTACCGACAATTGCATTTTCACCAATTACACTTACTTTCTCAGAAATTAAAATAAGTTTTCCATCAAATCGCAAGGATCTCTCAAACTGGTTGAAAATATTGCAGAGACAGGCGGTTTAGTTCGAAAAGGATCTGCGCATTCTATTCGCTCAAATGTTACAGGCAGATCTGTTATGTCATATTTAGGAGTTAACCCTATTTCGCCTGCCATACTTTCCAACACAATTAACTACATCAACAGATACTTGAACTCTAACTTGTTGACTAATCCAATCAAAGATTTCCCTGGTTCATTCATCGAAAGTGACGGACAGCAAATCTTTTAAGTCTTAGCATTTGTATCCTCGAAATCTCAGGCTTTTCCATGGAAATACGCCCCAATTGCAAATTAAAAACCACTCAATAAAGTGACTCGGCTATTTAATCAATACAACTAATTAATAAAGATGCTGAAAATTTAGGGAGCTCATCTCAATCATATCCGGCCATAATATCTGCTTTCATTTTCAGACTTGAATTCATATTTGGCGAATTTACCAGAAGAGAAGGCCAAATTCTATATGCCGTCCTTACTGAAAATAAACTCTGGGCTCTATAACTACTTATCTCTCGAATCTTGGATAACACTTCTTTATCAAATCTTCAAAATATACATCTTGGCGCGTGTTTCCCCCAAAAACTTCAAGACCCATCTCCCATCGATCGCTGAACCACCAAAACATACATTTGAGCCATCCAACTTCATTTCCACAAATTAGTCACTTCTATTCTTCTGGATCGAAAATGCGATATTATAAATATTACTTGAAGAACGAAGACTCACAAATTTCGATAAAGACCTCAAAGATGGAATTGCTATTGCATCGCTATTACAGAAATACGCAGGGGTAAATGTACTTAAGAAAATGAAAATGATCTGTACAATTGAGGAAGATTACAAATAAAATGCAAACGTTGTCTGCGAAGGACTAAAATAAATCGGAATGCTCAATCACATTACACCAAAAGATATATGGAATCCCCTGCAAAGATAAATGCTGCTTTTTATTCTGCACCTTTATGTCTATTTGCCTTTTTATGTTCCTAAGCAGGAGCCAGTAGTCTTCAAATGCATTCTAGGTGAAGAAGTTGTAAGAACTATTGAGCTGAGCAACCCCTCAAACAAATCAGTGACATATACAGTGAAGTATGAAGGCAGTGATGATTTCAAAATGCTAAGTGAAACAAAATTCAGAATAGAACCGAAATAAGTTTATAAGTTTCAGGTCAAGTTCTCCTCAAGGATTAGCACTTCAGTCAAAGGTAAAATAATGTTCATAAATGTCAAGTAAAACTCTTTGACAGCAGCCGCTTTGGTATTTTAGTTGCAATCCAGTATCGTTGGCCGAGTCAGTGATCGAATCTGGAACATATCAGGCTTGCTTTATGAGCAAGTTTAGTTCCCTATTGAAGTTTATAATAAATTCACTTCGGCTGAGCTTGTCGATTTCAGTATTGCTTATCAAACTGAGTACATATTCGAAACAAGAAGCAAAGGCAAAAACAATGCTCCTTCCTTACCAAAATAACAGCAATTACAGACTATTTATGGCAAACAAGACAATCTGAAGATTCGTAAGAATGGGACAGCCACTTTAACACTCACGTACATTCCTATGGCTTATTATACCACCAAAACTACAATATTCTTCCTGAATCCGATCATTGGTTAATTCCAGCATGAAATAATTGCGAGTGTTTAAGCGCCTGGAGTCACGGCCGAGATTCGTCCACCTATGTCATTAAGTGTCGATCAGATTGTCAACTATGAGTATCCGATAAATTCCAGAAATGATCAAATTAACAGATCGAAAAAAGCGATCGAATCATTAAAGAAACCTGCAAAAAAAGGGCCACCAGGAGCTGCAGTACCGAAATAGACACAAAGTAAAACGGAAAATACTTCGAATTCTGAACATTTCACTGTGTAAATCCCCCCAAATCCCTACGTGACGGCCAAATAAACTATTTTATTAACAGATAAGAAAGAAGAAAAGAAAAACAAATAAGAAATAATAGATAATGACAATAAAATTCCATTCACAATTATTTGCAAGAACCCAGTTTACGAATTTACGACCTACATATTGGTTTCGAACAAGATGAAAACAGATGTTAGGAGATATAAAATCATTTTCACTGTGCAGCCCAAACCCTTGAAAGCTATCCTTGAAATGACTGTGCCAGCTCGAGGTGAAGTCACTCAAAACTTGCCAATTGTGAACAACACTTAGAGAGATTGGAATATCAAAGTGCTTTGGCAGCCGGATGCAACAAAGAATGGGGGCTATTTCATTGTGCCTTCTCAGTTTACATCTTCGTTCCCAGTGAAACGCAACAGCATTGGAAACTTTCCGATTACATTCAAACCGAAATGGGCGCATGATGCCGAAGCGAAACTCACATTGACGAACCCTCTGACTCTAGATCATTTCTAGTATCAAATTTTCGGGAAAGGAGAATAGCCTTTAGCGGAGGAACACATCGAAATAAAATGCTAGGCCAAATAGATTGTAAAGAAGGAGATCATTGTGAAAAACCCCTACCAGTAAAGACCTGTAACTCTCAATGTTTAAACTGATCTCATCAATTGCAAGTCCCCTAAAAAGCTCAGAATTCCCTCAGGTGGCAAATAAAAGCTATAGTTTTCAGTGCAGCCAATGCTTTGTGGTGAGTATACAGGCTCAATCACCTTATTTGAAGATGATGGCCCACAATATATTTGGTACACAGTTTCCATTATCACGAACTACCCCGAAGCCTACAAGGTTGTTGATATAAAATCAGAAATAAGACAAAAACTACTGACAGAAATCCACATACCCTACCAGCACAGCGAATAGTCATCATTTCAGGTCATTATCAATGGCAATGGTTTGCTAGGGGATCCCACCACCACAATGAAACCGAACTATGATAATATTTATCTGTTGGAGTACTTGCCATTGGAAGTTGGAGAAGATAAGGGGTCAATCTGCTTTATTAACCCGGGAGTTGGAGAAGTGCTATTCTAATTGAATATGGTATGCACTCCCAAAAACACTGTTGTATTTAATAACCTGAAATCTCCTTTGGGCGTTTCAACAACAATCTATGCCGAATTAGAGAACCCAACACAAACAAAAACTATTGTTAAAGTTAACAACACAAACCCAGAGCAATTTGTGATAAAGTCTCAAAGTTTTAAATTGGATCCTCTTTAGAAAAAGAAGGTGCCTATTGAGTATGTTCCTGCAAGCCTGGATAATCTTTAAGTGGCTAAAATCTAGTTTATTTCTAAAGACATTGGAGATTGGAAATATGAGGTTAGTGGGACTGGTCAGATGCCTGTTCCATTTGCACCTTTGAATGTCTATAATGGGCTATTTGAGGAGCACTCCGATTCTGTGAAATTCAAAAACCCCTTCAAATACTAAATCATTGTCGGAGTGAAACTGCTCGATTAATCATAAAAAGGTATTTTTAAAATTATGGCACATGGCAAGAACAAATTCCAAATCGACATGGGAGGCATCTTAGAAATACCATTTTCTTTCATCCCAACATCATGCAAGCTGTATATGTGCAAAATACTCATAATGATCAGTGAAAAGATATACTGGACATTCCCAATTCGAGGAGTCACTGAAGTCAATTAAGGCAAAGCCATTGCCACTTTGGTCTCTCAATGCAGACAAACAACTTCTCAATTTGTGCAAATCGCATTAGAGGGCGTTGAATACACTCCCAAAAACTCATTCTAATATTAATTCGAAAATATCCCATCACAGTACCAGCAACAAATTGAAAAAGCATTGCTAGTTTAGTTCACTAAAGACAGCCTGAAACATGCAAAAGATTCCTTATAGATAGAATTCATTTTTAAGCCAATGAAACCATTGCGTGTCTCCTTCGACTTATTAATAACGAAACAAGAGGGCTCAAGATGGAGATACAAAATAGTTTTAGAAGGAACCTAACCAGAAATCGACGATATAATTTAAATATAATCGAATTTGTTAGTGACTTCTACAGTTGCTTTCAAAATTACCAACACCTAAAAAATAACTGCTCCTTTCAAGGCAAGATTCACATCCGACTCAGGTACTTATTATTATAATTCAGCCCATGAGTTTTCCATTTAACCGAAATAAGGAACGTTGTCAGCATTTGGATCGAAAGGGACATCGTTTTATGCGTCTTACACGCCTGTTGAGTATGGCAAAGAAAAGAAAGGAAAGCTAATCATTGAAACTGCGAACATGTACTGGTCATATCTCCTTAAAGGATCCCTACCCAAATATGTACCCCCAAAACTCGAGGGATCGAGATCAAGGATTAGTAGCCTCCGGAAATGATTACTTATTCCTTAAATTTATTAGTAATATACTATTCTATTATAAACGGAGCTTTGTATCATATTGTGGCTTGAGCTTTAATTTTATGTATCAGCCAAGGGTTTTCAAACGAGTTCATTGCCAATTTATTCACATGAATGATAATTGAATAGCTTCCATAATTTAAATAACTAATTCCGCAAATAAACTTTCGATGGCTAACAGTAAATTTAAACATAATTTCCAAATAATAAAAATAAACATACTTTCACATTCAAAGAATAATCTCTCCTACTCTCCTTATTTTAGATAACCCCAAAACAGACACAAACAGACAACTCTGAGACAGACAAATACAAATGACATAAAAAACACTACTTTCCCAAACAACTTCCCTCTCATTGACAACAATCGAATAGCAAATGCAATCCTAAATAAAAAAGAATAAGAACCTATTACAAACAAATCTGACTCTAATGCAAGAGAATTAAATCTATATAGCTGGGATTTCCAAACTCAAGAGATTCATGAAGAGCATCGATGTGAGCAACAGCCAAGAAGATGGCAATTAATAATATTAATAATAGGAATAGACTGTCTATGCAGAGGATGTCGAGGAAGTTATAACTAACACAATTGACAAATTCACTCAATTGCTCACAGTAACAAAGAAATATGCCAGCAACAACAAAACTAACAACAAAAACAGTTTGAGTAAGCATATCTCCGAGTAAGAATGCTAATCATCCTAACACTAATACTTGAGCAACGTTGACGATATAAACACATCAAATCTTAAAAAAAATCTCAATAGCAATCAATGGAAGTAGCTCTACATAAAAAGCAGTGAGGAATCATATCGGCTTTCGTAAGAGATCGGCCAGCTCTATATGAAGGTGAGTAGCATTGAAAGGGTAAACTTGATTGAGAAGGAATAGGTGAGTCATATACTCAAGAGATATCTTGATTTGTTCAAGAGGGTTCATGTTGTAGGTGTTATTGATGTTTTGAATAAGGGGAGTGCTGTTGATATGGTTCGTGGTGGGAAAGGTGGAGAAGGAGGCTATTGTGATTGTTGCTGTCGGTGCAATTTTAGCGAAAATGATATAAATGCTGGGAATCTTGGGGGTGATGGTGGGGATTGTTTGGAAAATCTGAAGATTAATAAATCAAATCATAAACCAACAAGCAACAAGCAATAGGCAAACCAATAAACGAGCAAAATATGCAAATCCAAGTCCAAATCCAAATCCAAATAAAAGGATAATGCCCGAACTGCTCACCATCCTAACGCAAACATCATTAATAAAACGACCTTCACTCCAAACTGCAAACCAAAACTCAACAATACAAACGAACCCGAACTGGGCATTAATCTCCTCAGAGACACATTTCCTCTCTCCATCACGAATCGTACAGCCCAGAAACTGAAACAGCTTTTAAATGAGCATTTATAGCAGCTGCCCGTCAGACATTTCAACGCATATGTGCTCAGATACTTAGAGGACATGCTTCGGATTTTAGGTGATTCAATGACCTAAAATGAGAAAATGAGAAACTTAATGAAAGACAAAGAGATACTAATTGAAGTATATCGTCGAAAATAAAGAAATTCGATGTTGTATGGCAAGATGGCTTATGATATCTATTGAGACATGAATTAATTGAATTTATGCATATGTGTGTGTTTGGAGGTATGGATGGGGTAGATAGCCTAATAATGGAGAATGTATGATGAATAATGTACGATGACTAAGGAATAATGGATAATGGATAATTAATAACTAAATAATGATAAATAAATGTGAATTAATTGGAATATTTAATTAAAATGGAAATATAAAAAATTTGATTATAAATAATAGTATTATTCATATCCATTAATGGCATAAGTGTAAAAACCTGCCGTCGCTGTTCCCCCAGCTGCTGAGGCCAAGGCCAAGGGCAAAAAGAAAGATGCTGACAAATAAGAAATCGCATAAGATAAGGTTGTTGTCGTCAATTTGGGCCCACAGAATGTTTCTGGAGATTTGTTTGCAGTTTGCCACATCCTTGCCACCTGGAATGACACTTTTATCCATGTTACTGATCTCACAGGCAGATAAACTCTCATCAGAGTCACCGGAGGAATGAAGGTTAAAGCCGATCGTGATTAATCTTCCCCTTACGCTGCAATGATGGCTGCTGTTGACGTCGTGAACAGACTTCACCAACTCAAAATCACAGCTGTTCATATCAAGCTTAGAGGTCGAGGAGGAACAGGTGATAAAGCTCCCGGACCAGGAGCTCAAGCTGCCCTCCGTGCTATTGCCCGTAACGGCATTAAGATCGGCAGAATCGAAGACGTCACTCCCATTCCAACAGATACTACAAGGAGGAAAGGTGGCCGTAAAGGTAGAAGATTGTGATCATATGCCTAATCTATTTAGCATCCTTAATTATCAATGTTAACTCTACGACTTATCTACATTTTATCTACAACTTATCTACAACTTATCCATAAATTCATATTCATTCCAACACACCCTCTTTCAATAAATGTATTCGGCATCGGCAACTTCATTCATATCTTCTTCCTTCTAGTTCTTCTTCTTGATATACAGCCCCTTCCCTCCCTCTTGATTTATAGCTGATCGAATATATTGATATAGCCTATCTATATTTCAGAGAGTAAATAGAAACAATGGCCACAAATAGATTATTTGGCTATTCAGTATTATCACTATTAAATTAGAGTAGCCATGTATATAGATTGATATTTAAAATAGCAATTTGCCCCATTTAGTATTATCATAGCTATCAGGCACTCATGTCAAACAGAAGAGTCCCTCCATCTCCCCCCATGCGAGCAAATCCCATGAAAAACATACAGCCTCAACCTTAAAGCAATTCATTTATGCCATTTAAACATAACCGTCATCAAACATTCACAATCCAGTACGATGCATGTGCTGAACACCCTTAAAACATTTGTGAGTATGTCAGATTGCCTGCAGACTGCTTCAATATGACCAACCCCTAGAAAAGCCCCTACCCAATTACAAGCTCTCCCCCACACCTAATAGAGCTTGTCTGTCATGAATGCAAAATCACTAAAGTTTGTGAATCATTCGAAATGCCATCCGAAAGTAGCCCACACAATATTACCGCCTACAATGCAATTATCCCATTATTAAACTTTCGGAATTACGAAGCCTAGTAAACTTCGCAGCAACAAGTATACTCGGTTCAATAGCTATTAAGCCAACTGAAAAAATCGACCGAAATCATCAACATCCCCACTATCGAAACTCTGAATGCAAACACTCTCATGGGCCTAATAAACTAACTAAAATAAGAAGCAGTCGCACATTACTCGCATGTAAGATAGCAGCTGACACGCCTCTTAAACAAATAGTTATAAACAATCCTACGTTAGTATGACCTCCTCTTCGATAAACATTATCAACTCTAAAAGTAAATAGGCAATAAATGTCATCAGCTGCTGTCAATTGACAGATACTTTCGGCTGCTGCTCGCGGAGGTTCGAAACTAACCCGAAATTCTATAGATGAAATTGCAGATGAGTAGTAAATTCGGGCTTAATAGCTTTTTGATTAATTTTAAGAATGCCAACCAATTGAACAGTTAGTTAAATGGCTATAGGAGTTTAGGGGAAAGAGTGAGTAAAATCAGAAGAGAAGCCAGGAAATCAAAGGAAAGAATAAGCTGTATTTTGATAGGGATGGAATAGTTTATTTTTAACGGGGGTGTGAAGGCTGACAATGAGTATCCTTCAGTGAATAAAATGGATATCAATAAAGATGCCCATCGGGACAACAGCAATAACAACTATCTCCACAAAAATCCAACAGTAAATATCACAGTCGGCCAGCCCTTGTCGAATAGATAGCGATCATTCAGTGGCAAATAACTGCCTTTTAACATATAAACTCGACAATAGGCCCACAATGAAACCCACAGAATTAAAAGAAACCAAAGCTTCAACCAGATGCCGACATTACCAATAGCCCCTAAAAGCAGTCGGACCAGACAGCTCAGCTACGCCAACTTGATGAAAGTGTGAGAAACTACTGATCAATAAGCTAACACATATTTTTCAACAATCGACCATCTCTATTCATTGACATGACCCAAGTATAGAGTTTATGCAAATTTCATATAATTAATATGCAATCATCTAAGAGTTTGTAGCTTCCTTCTCGGCTGTCCAGCAGTATCCCGCTCGATTTGTAGATTTAATAACTCTGTATTGGCCTTATGACTGACTCTTTTTGATAATGTAGGTAAAACACCCTCTATTTTGTTCTGGATTGGCTTGCTGAGCTCTTATACTTTCAGTGCAGGATAACTGCCCTCAGTATTGTTTAATGCTGGTTTAATCAATACTTTCATCTGCAGGAACTTTTGCTATAAAGTCGAAGAAAGCAGCAAATTACATTAAACATTCGGAATATCGGTTGTCAGCGGATGCCTCGATAAGTTAATTTTGCTCTATCTTTTATTTGTGTGAATGTTGCAGTTACTGCTACTGCTGCTTAAATGGCTAGCAAGCCCTATATTATACAAATCAGCACTTCTCCTTGCATTTCTCGAATCATCATTGCTTTTCTCTGTTTCAACACGATCTTGAATTGTCAGGGGCTATGCTAACTTAATGTTCAGACTGTTTCTTGGAATTGAACTATTTCTGTTCTTCTTGTTGATTCGAGTGCTTTATTTTGTGACTAATTTTTATATGGCTTTTGTTTAGTAGTTATGGATTTTGTGGCTATCTATGAGAGAGACATCCGATACTCGATACGTGCTCTTTAGGATATGATTTTTTTTGAGGCCTTTCATGCCTGTAATCGCCAACTTACACAAATTGAATGGAGAATGGCTGCGATTCGACAGGCACATCTTCTATCCATTATAGTCATAAATTTAATCCTGCGGAGTAATTAAACGAGAAGTCATATTCTCAGGGTGATTCAAGGTTACCTGATTTGAGTTTCCGATTTTATTGGTTGAGACCAATTGGAATGTGCGATTCTGATCTGGCCGATGACTTAGATCGTGGTGGTTCTTGCTTATGTTGTCATGGAAATAATTGGGTTTTTTACGAGTGAGGTCCGCTAGTAGCAAAGGCAGTGGCAGTGGTGAATGCTCGAATATTTTCTAATTTAAATAAGTCTGTTTGGTTTATGACTATTTCTTTCGTGCGTCTAGCTAATCCAGAGGGATAAGATTGCTTTCATTTCTTTTATTATAATGATGTCTCTTAATATTGGAACTCTAGGTGCTTCTCTTTAACGAACACTGCTAAGCTTCGTTTTAATTCTGGGAATTGTTCTTTTGTTTGAAGGCTTCGCCTAAGAATGTGAAAAGCTTGTGATTGTGAGTACTGCTATTAATGTGAAGATTGTTCGTATTGATGCTTTCGCTTGAGCTTGTACAATGTGGCTTTCGACTGCTCATAGGGACATTTTGTGTCTCTTCCTGGGTTTCAGGAATGCTGAGGAGTTATCTCTTCATTGATGTATAATTGTTAAATCCGCATAATGGGTCATATTTGAGTCTTGTTGGCTCTGCGTCAATGCTCATTGGGTCATTGTTCAGGATCGATTGCTGCAATGACTAAAACGCATTGTTCTCGTTCTTAGGCAGATACTTTTCCGGAGAAACTGCTCGGTTCGGCAAAGGGTATTCATAGCAGTATGGCTCGACTGCCGTAACTAAACTCTAAGCGCAACCATAAACATCATTCACCAAAAGCTGAAAGAATTCTTCCTCCGCTTTTTTTTATATTTGCAAAAAGGTATTTCTCATAATTTCCCTGACAATCCAATCTGTCACAGTTTCAGAGAGACATGTCCCCACTTTGCAATGTTCATTAATTGCGGCATGTGTGGTTTATTGAGCGAGTAACTGAGTCTTTGTTTTTTTGTTGGTGCGGAACATTTCCATCAGCTGCTGGCATTGTTTCGAGCTTTCTGGTAAGCTTTTTCTTTTTATAGAATAATCCATGAGCTATATATATTATGTGAAGGGATAGAGATTTAGATAGAGATATAGGCTTTGGTAAATTTTAGTTTGCATTATTATCGAGCATAAGATATCAGCTTTATGATGTAGGCTATAGGCTGTCGGAAATCGGAGGTAGGGATATGATACAGTATTCGATTTATCACATTTTTCTGACAAATTAAATATGTGAACCTATATACAGAGAAGAAAGATAATAAAATGATACTCGTGACGAGACTGAGAGAAAATATAAAAATATAAAAATCTAGAAATATATAAACATATAAACTTACAAACATACAAATACATAAATAAACCCTTGTTAATACTAAAAATCAACAAATTGCTCTTATTTTATTGAAAGTACTTTCTCCTTCAAATATATTTCGGTATGGCAACTGCAGAGACAATTCCAATCGACTCCATAAATTTATAGTTGGTTTATTAATTTACTGAATTCTCAAAGCAATATGTTGATTTAAATGGTTAATATTTTATTGTGTTTAATATAAATATCCATCTCAACATGTTCTTCAATAAGTTTGATTCCTACTACTACTCAAGGCCTATTGCCTATAGAAGCTATTATTCAAGGATTTCCAAGCCATAGATCCTGCCAGTCCTTGACAGATAGTATGAAGATATTCTCGCAATGTTGAACCAGCTCGGTGTGAAGGATGTTGACGGCAAGGGAAGTATCCACAGAGGCATCTTTTTCGGAGACATTGAAGTTGGCAAGCGCGCCTTCAACCACAACAGCTTTAATGTCTCAGATGAGTACTTCATCCACCAATGGAAGCCAACCAACGATCTTTCAGAATGGCACCCTACTGGAACCCACCTCGTCTTCAAATCTTTTGATGCATTCAAGGAGAAACTCTTCCAAGTGATCAAGAGTAAATAAGCAAAGAGAAAATGATTATAGCTCAGCTAAATTTCCATCATTTTATCATCATTATTGGCCCAATGGCCTCATAGCTCGTCATTACAATCCTAACATTCATTATTGAAATAAATAAACCCAAACTGCAGTATAATCCAGCAACAACAACAGCAGAATGGCTTACTTCATTTTAAAGTGTTTGCTTATATCAGATAGAAACTGGAAACTATAATTCCTTGCTTTTATCTAAACAAAATACTGAAATTGATAACATTAATTTTAATTAGCCGAAGCTTCAATCGCTATTGATTTATTATTGATTTTATCTGCTGAATGCAAAGAGCATAGATTATCGATTTTATATGCGTAATATGATTATCAATACAGAAATTAACACAGGAATTACAAACTAATAAATAACATAATAAACAAATAAAATCAAAGAATCTATTAAAAATGTTTGTTTCCCGAATAAAATTTGTTGAATTATAGATGAAACTCAGGTTATTATCGCACGTCAGTTCCCCAGTTCCTATAATTTGCTCATAAATTCCGATATAAACCCAATCTCTTAAAATTCCTGAGCAAAATAGTTTCAGATGTCATATAATTAATATAATAAGAGCATTAGAATCAAAAAATACTTGGCGTGCAAATAATTAGAATCCTGATGTATTTAGGCCCAACAATTTGAATTAGAAAATGATAAAAATTAAAAGCGGGCACCCCTGAAATAAACTCTGAAAACTCAACAAAATTAGTACCAGTTACTCTGCTGAGAAATTATGTACAAAAGTATTGATAAAGTGTAGGATGATATTTAAATAAAAAGAGGCTCTGATTGATTGCATATTGAATATTTATATCGAAATGCAAGCAGTTATATATATACATTTTTGTTTAATTTCGAAAAGCATTGCATGGCTGACCAACTCAATGAAGAACAAATTGCAGAATTCAAGGAAGCATTCGCTTTGTTTGATAAAAATGGCGATGGCTCCATCACAACCAAGGTATTTCTTCATCTAATTGCTTAGGAATTAGGAACTGTCATGAGATCTCTCGGTCAAAACCCAACTTAGGCTGAGCTTCAAGATATGATAAATGAGGTGGATGCTGATGGAAATGGTACTATCGATTTCCCAGAATTCCTGTCTTTGATGGCAAGGTATCGAATACATCTAAACTCATAGAAAAATGAAGGACACTGACACAGAAGAAGAATTAATTGAAGCCTTCAAGGTCTTCGATCGAGATGGAAATGGTCTAATCTCTGCTGCCGAACTCAGGCATGTTATGACAAATCTAGGTGAAAAATTAACAGAAGAAGAAGTCGACTAAATGATCAGAGAAGCAGATATCGATGGCGATGGCCACATAAATTACGAATAGTTTGTAAGAATGATGATGGCTAGATGATTTGATCAATGAATGAAAGTATTATGCATATTATTTCACAGCTTTATGTTATTCTTTGTTTATTCACCCCTAAATTCAATACGAAGTACCGAATAATCTAGAACGCTCCATGCATGCTCGCTATTTTATATTTAGTCTTCGTGATTTCAAATCTATTTAAAGAACTTTACATATTTATTCCATTTTATGTGTATATATATATATATAAGTCAGGTATAAATGCATGTATGCATGTATTTGCATGTCTGCATATGTGTGCATGTATGCATGCATATATACACAAATTTATATGCCAAGATACGATATAATATTCTTATAGACCCAACTCAGGGACTGAATTACTTCCCTAAACTAAAATGACATCAAAAGATTACATCGCTCCTAAAAAGGGCAAAACCAAATTTGCACATTTCGCAATGAAGCAAGAGCTATTACTCTTGCTATAGACTTAAAACTTCAGAGTCCCGACTGTCGTACAAGCATAATCATTACCAATAACCCTGCAAGAGAATTTAAAAGAACTCTGCGCAATCATTTACGCGTATAACGGTGCTGGTAAAACGCTCACATTCCTGATTCCGATTTTCAACTCATTGGAAATGCTGCCATTCACATCAACATCAAACTATAGAGGCAAATAAATTCAGAAATGGAGGCCTCAAGCCATCATAGTCTTGCCAACGTAGGCCCTGATGGCACAAATCTATTAATATTTGTAAGGCTACGCAATATTCTATGAGTCGACAGTCAAATGGCCTTTGAAAATCGGGAAAGTCTACGGAGGAAGTAGCGAACCTGGGCACATTATAGTTGGACTTACCGATCGAATCAGTAAGATCCTTGATTCGATAGATTGCTCTGAGCTCAAATGGGTGGTGTTCGACTAATGTGATAAAATAAAAGATGACAGCTAAATATGCTTTCAGAAAATATTAAACGTCTTCGAGAAGAATGAAATGAATACCAACGTAAATACATTATAATGTTCAGTTTTTGATTACTTCAGCAACAGGAGACAAAGATAACTTCAGAAATTTCATTCAGGATAACCTCAAGACACATAGCATCCTTGAACTTGACTCTAAGGATTAGAATTAAGGGCTAAAGGGTGTTTACCATTACTACTCTGAATTATCGTCGAAAGCCAAAGATGATAGCATCATCCGTATTTTAGGCGAGCTGGCCTCCAAAGATTCTAAAATCCAAGTCATAATTTTCTTCAATCATCGCAAATAGGTATAGAATTTTTATGGGATACTCCTCAAACAAAGCTAGAAGTTCGTTGTTAACGACCCTGAAGCCGATTAAAAATAAAAGAACAATCTCAACATTGATTATATTCATTCTCGAAGCAATGGAATCTGTCTTGGAAAACATAAATGCCCATTAGATTGCAAAAGAACCAAAAGTCAAAGAGTGCATCGCCTCAGAAATGGATAGATTCAAGTTCTGTTGGGCACATAAACAATCGGCAGAGGCATCGATATCAGAACTGTTTCTCTGGTCATCAACTATTCCATCCCGATTAAAAATATAAATGAAATGAGCTCGATTAACTATATTCATAGGGTTGGTCGAACCGGCCGACACTCTGACTAAGGAGTTGCACTTACTTATCTAGATTCGACATCAGACGAGTTTGTGAAGTTGGTAGAAAAAGAGCAAAAGGTTTAATTCAAGAAAATGCCATCATAAACTGAAATACTCTCGGAAGCCTTAATCTACTCGAAGAAGAATATGGAACTGTCATAAACAAGTGCGCATAGGTACGAAGTGTGATGCGTATATACATAAGCATACAAATATACAATATACAAATATACAAATATACAATATGCAAATATAAAATATGCATAAACTTCAGATATAAGTAACATAACTTAACAATCCTGAAACTCGTCGGTTAAATATAATATAAACACGACCCTAAATAGTTAGTTGATGCTGATAAAATATACTTGTAAAAATCATTCATATAATCAAGAGCTCAAACATAAACTATTTCAATATTATAATTTAAACATGAGTCAAGGGTTCCATAAAAACAATCGAGGAGCGCCCTAGTTCACAGACACAACAGGAATCAGTCCACAAACTCGCAATGACGAACAGAAAAATGCAAGGCGAGCGCAACAGATAACTCATCTTCACCAATAGTTTGAGGATTTGAAGAAAAAGATTAGGGAGGTCGAAAACAAGAATTAAAAAATAATATAGAAAATTCATCGAGCGTACAATTTCAAGAAGAAGAACACCTACGCTGAGGAATTGCTCACGTAGACGAATCCAGTTATTCATTACGATAACCGTATGGAAGTTTATTCAGGTGTCAACATCTCCATGGAGAGCAAATCTGAACACAACCATAGCGAACAATAATTTAAGTTGCAGAAGAGAGTCTCTGATCTCCCAATCCGCAAAATGAAAAATGACAAATTTAACTACAGTGTGGAGTATAATAAAAATTAGCCTTCTGAAGATAGCGATAATGGCAGCCTGCATAATCTGTATACAAGGCAGAATTTTTATCCTTCGAAGCAGATGCCACCCAAGTTGCCAGTCTCCTCATCTTCAGCGAACAGTAAGAGCAATATGCAACCCAAAAGTAGCAAAGCTATCATAGCAAATAAGCAAAAAAATGCACAGCATTAATATCAAAAGCATCAGACCCCACGCGAGCAAAACCCACGCACGAAAAACCCACGCGAACAGTATTAATATGAATAAGAGCAGTAGTAGCAACAATAGCAGTAATATTAATATCAAAAACAAAAGCTGCATGGCTTAAATTCCTAAGAGCTCCTCTATGAAAAATAGGTTTCAGACTCGCATTCTCACAAATCCCAAAAATCTTCATCTGCTTCACATATTTCTCGTACTCACAAATCCTACCAAAATTAAATTAACTAATACGAGCAATCAATTCATCTCCTCCAAGAGCAACTGACCTAGAAATAAAACAAACTCAGCCGCCTCACAGCACTCGAGCATAAACATAAAATCTACACTAAGAATGTGCATACAATTATTTAAAATAATATGGAGGAGTTCTTTGAGAGTGTTGTGATGAACAAACTGTCACAAATTTAGAAAATATATAAGAAGTTAGAGTATAAGCTGAAGAATTTGAAGAGAGCTGCGATGCTGGCAAAAGATCGGCAAGAAGATAAAGTGTCGAATAGGCTGATCGAAGAAGGGAGGAAGATGAGGGGGAATAGTGCGAGGTCAAGATCGAGATCAAAGGTGGACTCCTCTTCTGTAGAGAAAGATTACAGTAGGCATTCACTATCCACATTTACATTACCCCCACAGCCGTACCCCTCAGCCCATTCCACAAATTCAATGTTATAAAAGTAAGGCGATCCCAACAGTCACACTCAAAATAGCAGCAGTAAGAAAACATTCCCAGAGACTAACAAATAATTCGAGTAAATAGCAAACAAATACGAATAGCTCATAAAATTGAAAAACGAATAACTAGAGAAACTCTAATCAAAGTATAAAAACAAATAACGATAATTTTATCAGTTGAAAATGAGAGCTGACCTTATGCAGAAAAAGTTGAAAGAGTATGAAGATAGGTAATACTAAAAAAAATAGAGAAAATAGTCAGGGAATAGTTTAGAGAATGATAAGGTTAATGGTTAAATTGGATCGTTTGGAGGGCTGGACGATATGGGAGAGTAGTTGTCGATGTTGAATAAGAAGACTTCGGTGGAGTCGAATCTATTGTAATCGAACAGAATTTCTAATTACAATAATAATAATAATAGTGCCATAACAGCACTATAGTCCCAACTAAAATCCTTGCAAACCCAGCTCACCTAAAAATCCAATCTCCTCCTCACAAAATCAAACATCCTCGTAGCTCTCTAATAAAAACTAAGATAAACAAACAAACAGCATTCCGAGTCGACATCGAAACTAAAATAAAAGCATGCAAAGTAACTGCAACAGCTCTAATCAACGATATCAAAGAAATACCTATAGAACATATAAATACTCGAAAAGGATTGCAGTAAGTATATTGCGAGTAGCAAGTCCTACAAAGATAGTGTATTGGACATGGAGAAGGTCATTATGGAAAAAGATTGCTAGGTTTATAAGCTGGTTAATAAGAATAAAAAGCTGGAGGTTGTTGTTTAAGGGAAAGATGTGAAGATTAGGGAGTTGGAGAAGATTGTTGTTGGTGAAACCAAGAACTCTCAGAACAATGACAATGAGAGTAATAATGATAATGATAGCAATAGCAATAGCCATAAACAACAATAACAACGCGTACTTCTCCAGCAGCTCAAGTAGTAAATGGATAGCCTTGAATAGCAACTCGAAAGCTCTAAGAACTAAGCTTTCATGCTGGCAAAGAACAAATAGTACACCGATAAGAAGTACTAATAATTGCAGATCGAAAATACCAAGCTGAAAAAGGATATTTCCGGAATGCAGCTATAGAACGAAGAACTGAGAAACAACATCGCAAATATCTCTGCAGTCGTGGAAGTTATCGATGAGAATGACAATGAGGGAGAAATAATAGATATCGGCCTACAAATATAAAAAATCAACAAAAAGAACAACGATGAACCCACCCACTAAACCCCCCATGATCAACAGTAAATAAACATCACAAAGTAGTACACTGAAAACAAACTGAAATAAATGTAAGAGTAAAAGTAGCAATGGTTCAACAAATACCAACAAAACAAATCACTCCTCTCATAAAAGGACTCCAAAATAATTAAACTAAACACTGAGCTGCTCTACACCAAGAAAACGCTTATGATTGCTGAGGAGAAACTGGAAAAGTTTAGGAAAGAGCTCGAAATGCATAGAAAGTAGGCTAAATAGCTCAAGAAATAGCTCCTCGATAAATAGAATTAACTCGAACTCGAAAAGACTGACAACCAAAGGAAGATAACAGAGCTATAGAGGCAATGGGTAGAGTTTGAGGAAGATATAAAGAAGAATGGTAACATTGACAACAGTGTGAACAATGAAGATCTGATGCATTCAGATCGCAAATCGTAAAAGTCGATATCGATGTTCAGCTATGCAACAAACAATAATAGCTCTGCTCGATATGGCAATACCAAGCTCGAGTATCTGCAGACCAGCAATGAAGCATTGACAGTCAAACTGAAGGAAGCCGAGGCCGAAATCGAAACCCAAAAGATCATGGAGGATAAGATACTAAATTAGTATAAAAGCAATGTGGAGCAATCTAAAGTGACCATCAAAGAGAAGAGTCTATAAATACAGAAAATGAAGGAGAGCAATGTCGGCATGAGCAATCAAATCGATCGGCTCATGCTCGAAATCAGCGCCCTGAAGTAGCAGTTGAACACCGCAAACACAAGCAGCAACTCCAATAACAACCAACTCCAAATGCGAAAGTACACTCAGCTCATCGATCGCATTGAATAGCTCTAACACGATCTCAAACAAACAAAGTAAATTAACAACAAGCTCACAGACATGGAAGGCCAGCTCTTCGAATAAATAAAAATAAAGTAATAGGAGCGAATGTAACTCTACTAAGAGCTAAAGAAGAAAGATCACAAGATCCACTAGTTATAAACTCTGATCGATACATCTCACATGCTCTCGAATAATAATAAGATGCTCGATGATGATAAAAATGATGCAAATTAGTATCATAGGGAGTCATTGAAGTCGCAGAGTAGTCTGAAGTATTCAGCGCATTCGAATAACTACTCCAAGATGATGCATCGTAGTGATATACATAGTAAGAATAATGCCAATAACATAATAAACAGCAGCAATAACTAGTTTCGGATTATTGACCTGGAGCTGTCTGAGGCAGGATCGGAGTTCTATGATGTGGAGCAAGCTGCTGAGACAGGTGCTAGCAATGTCAACAACAGCCATGGCCATCACCATAGTAGCAGTTACAACAACAACAACAACGGTGGTGAATACGTGTATAATGAGCAGACCTCGCATATTTCCAACATCTCCTAGCTATTTCTCATGCGTGATTAGGAACTTCCAGTGTAGAAACTCCAAAAAATAAACAAAATCAAGCGCTCCGATCAATTGAAGCTTTTCTAAAAGACTTCCGCCTACATAAAATCCCTGAAGTCCGCCATAACCTAAAAAGACAAACGTATAAAACTCCTATAAAAGAAAATATAGTCCATAAAATCAAGCGAACTAGTCCGTCAAGAACTCGGGTATCTCCCCGATAACGCCAACCTCTAAAACCTACTATCCTCCCATCACTACGGGGATAACCATGAATAAATTCTAGGCAGCGATACCTTCAAAGACTATTAATCGGTGCAGTTGGATTATCGACGCAATGGTGGCACTTCTCTCCGGAGATACAAGCAGTTGGAACATGACATGAAGTTGGTGATGTAAGAAAATAACATGCTAGTGCATCAAGTAATTGAGTATATTATATATCTGTATAGATCGAGACATTAGAGGAAGAACTACTCAAAGCAGAAGAACAGGAGAACAGCCTTGTCAAAATTAAAGATCTTTATAAAGATGAAATAAAAAAGCTGATCAAGAAGAATGAGGAGCAGACAAAATCATTCGAGGAAGAACTCAAAACTGAAAAGAGAAGGGTTTAATAAAGCGAATCCGTGCACAATATGTAAGCAATTAAGCAGTTGTTCATTAAAATCGTGCAGACTATGGCAACCAGAATTCATGACGAAACTGCGGGCAATTCGAAGAAGAAAGAAGAAAAACGTAAGTAATTGGAAGAATATGTGAAAGTGCTCTCCAATATACTTAAAATGTAGAAAAAGACTAAAGAACATTTGATTGGGCTGCTGCATCCGAATAAGTGAGTGGATCACATTAAGCTAGTTGTGTCATGTTAATATAATTGCGTGAATTTATATGCATTAGTTGTGTTTTAATTGCTATTATGTATGAGTGGAATAATGATCTATGGAAAGTATGAAATATGTGATTTAATCTACTCGAGAATGATTTTTTAGGTTAATAAATATTCAATTATTATGCTTTCTAACTATATTTTAGTTTATAGGTTGTTGGGTATTGGATTTATGTTAATGTAGCATTTACCAAGTTTGTGTATAAAATAAAATGGTTGTCTACTTTATGCTAATTTGCGGTTGTTTTGCTTACTTTCCTCACTTTGATTGCATGAAGTTCGCCAATTTATGAAATTTAAGATACTATCAATAATTAATAGCAAAATCAATTCTCTCGACTAATTAAAATTAATTTAATACTGCCCGTTGGGGTTGGGGTTGGGGTTGGGGTTGGGGTTGGGGTTGGGGTTGGGGTTGGGGTTGGGGTTGGGGTTGGGA
>NW_028282212.1:0-34452 GCF_059751285.1 Brachycentrus maculatus | reverse complement strand
TCCCAACCCCAACCCCAACCCAACCCCAACCCCAACCCCAACCCCAACCCCAACCCCAACCCCAACCCCAACCCCTAGTGGGAGAATAATACGGTGATTGCATTGATTTCATTGATTTCATATTTATATCATATTTGTTTATAAGTATGTGTGAAGAAGGTATATTTTTATGCGATTACTGATGAATTAAGCATCGGATTCGAATAGTAACAAATATGCATGAATAGAAGACAATCAATCGGCTAAATAGTATAGTAAATATATGAAAATAGTTTGTTACTTATTGAAAACACTTATGTCAATTAATATGCTAAATGTTAGATGTTAAATGGAGGATATATACTATAATTACATAAACATTCATTCGGTTACATTAGAATGTCAGATGCTGAGCAGTATCTCAACGATATTTTACAAAAGAGACTGGGTTCTGTTCCGAATTATAATGGGTTCTCCAAAAATGGAGGCAATGTAACTCGTTTGCCTCAAAAACAGTAAAGTATTGAATCTATGCCGACTGTTTTTCGCAAGAAACACGAAACTGTTTATCAGACTCCAGAACTCCAACAATCAGCATTTTAGGGACGAAACACCATAGTTGCTGAATAACAATTCGAGAAATCCAAATCTAAAACAAACCAAAACTCTAGTCACAGAATCGAGTATGCCTCAATCTCCAAAAGAATTACGAGCAAATAAAAATAAATCATATCCTCTTCGACTGTCGATGTGTCAAAGTACAGAAAATCAGAATATATCCCGCCATCGGAAATCTAACATTTTTCTTCTGTTATCCCGAACAGAAATACTGCTGCTAAATCCTAACTTTAATCACAAAAAAATCTATAAATTCTGAGAGTTTCAACTTAGTCATCAATTCAGAGAAATAGCCAGCACATGAACCCTCGAAATTCTGGAATAATTTAGTCCAATATCATCCGAAACGATGAGCAATCGGAAAAGAGTGTAGGTCAATATGCAAAAATGTAATAGGCTGAATAAACTGTCAGAAATGTAATTCCAAAAGAAAACGATGGGTATCCGCCAAGACCGAAACAAAAAAAAAGAATATTCGAAAGAAGTGTTGAAAAGAAACGATGATCAATGCTTTTTAAATTAATCCTATTTTAATTTCATCCTAATTAAATTTTATAATCAATTTGTTTAAAATTTATTAGGAATGGGAAACAAGCAGGAAAAGTATGAGGAAATCAGCATTGATGATAAGTAGTGGTAGAAAATTGAACAGACACCTTTGTATGACCAGATGAGGAATAAGCACACTGGAGTCTAAGGGGATTATTATCACCTTATCATCCCTGAAGATCATAAGATTAATGATGAACTCGCTGACTATGCATATCGGTCTCATAACCAAGAGAACTTGGTCAAGGTCTTAGGTGTTCATGTCGATAAAAGAGGATTGGGCTTCTGTGGATCAGAACAATTTGCAAGAGTGATGACCTAGAGAATACCTCACAGATTGACTACTGTTAACAAACTCAATGAAAGAGATCAACTAATTGTTCTCTATAATGCATTCAAAGGGTTCAAAGAGGTGACTCAGAGATACGGATCTGTTGACATTGATCCCGATCAAATCGGATTCAATAGAAATGGACAAACCAAAGTTTGGGTGCACCCGAACTACGGAATGAACTATTCGTCGCATATTGTCAAAAAATTCCATAATGGAAATCCGCAACAAGAAGAGGCAATAATGACCCAGCAGATCATTTAGGCAGTTTAATCAGCGTCAGCTTCTAAGTTTCCATCACAAATAAAAAACCCACTGCAAAACTCAAGAAGCTTAAAATAAGGCATGGATATTCTGACCAAATTGACAAACAATGACCCTATGCTGCGTCAGAATCAAATCAGAGTTGACAACTGGTCTCAAGAAAGAGAGTTTACAGGCATTCCCCATCAAAGTTACCAACCTAACCAGCAGAATCAACAACAACCTTTAAATCAATTGCCTCCTCTTCAAGTCTATCCTGAAGTTCGACGAAACTAATAAGTTGTGCACACAAATTCGATTATCAGGCCGACCAGCTTCAATACAACTCAAAAACATCAGATCTCACAGTTTCACTCGAATCCCTCAAACATACACACTCTTTCAGCTGGTAAGGCATCAAATTCGTCCCCTCAAAGACTAACAGAACAAATTCGACCTTCCGAGCTCAATTATAATATGCAAAGAAGCCAATATAACAGCAAGCCTCTAAACTCAAGAGTTAACATCTCTTACAATCGAGCATGATTATCCAACATAAACCATAACACATAATAAAATAGGATCATTCATTCACAGGCAGACATATTTAATGAACATATTCATGACTCCAGGGCCATAGAGTATTTTACGAAGAAACATGTTCATTAAGTTCGCACTTTGGATCTGTTTGGAGAACTTTTCGTATTATTTTTGTAAATTTTATATATACAATAGCTCAGCTTCGCTTCCTTCGAGATGAAGAGCTTCAATCCATAAAGCCTTATCTGAGTTCTCCAGTGACTATAAACATTTCATTAAGATTTCCTGTACCTAATTTTAAAATATAGTTGCTATAATTCCCATCTTATCCGCAATTTCAATAGCCTTCTCTAAATAGACAATCCTTAAATCCTATACAAACTTGCTATTCCTTTGCACTATCTCTAAAGCCATTTCAGGTTTAATCAGCTCTATCGGCTGAGAGTAGACAACCTCGAGAGGAGTTAGAGTGGTGTAGTCATTATGGTTCGAACTCGAAAATAGTATTTAGTTTAGTGTCGAATCTCTACTATAACTCAATTATAGATGCCCTGCCATATTCTCAGAAACCACAGAATTCTCGAAATCTTTTAGCATGAATTATAACAGTTAGTAGCAGGAAATATAGTTTGCTTTTTTCGTGGAGTTGTACTGCATGAAGTTAGTCAATCGACTGAAGGTTTCGTTAAATTAACTATTCTTTAGGAGACTGACTTTCAGGAATTCTTTCAGTTCTGATTATGAAATTTCAGTCTCATAGGGATTCCACTTAAGTTTATGGATTGAGTAGTTTATGCGATTATTCTCGTTTAGTTTTGAGAGTGCTTGGTGATTGTATACATTTTTGGGGTCCAGTATAGTTTCGCCAATAAGACTCTCGAGCAATGCTCTAAGAATTAAAAAATATCCAATTTGATCATGTGAAACAATTTCAGTAAGAAATCTCGCGAACAACTTCACACCTAACGATCTATGCTGAAAATGATAAACAGAGTCCAAAAAGTTAACCAAGAATTGATCGACTTTCTGAGGTATGTTTTTATATTTTGAATTTGTTACAGAATTAACTTGGCATAACACTTGGTACATAACCTTATGGAAGTTTAGATTATTTGAGATCTGTATTGATGTTTACTCCTGAAAGAAAGAGTTATTTTTGTTATTTTTGTTTTTGTTTTTCGGATTATTAATTGGAGTGTCGGCCATTTGTTACTTTTCGCATACCTTCCAATATATTTGGTAAATGTTCTCAATTGTTTCGATCAGTGTTGTGAAATTCAATCTTTTAGGATAGATATAAATGTCTACTTATGGATGAAATTATTAAAGTCTGAGAACTTTATCAAATTTGAGGACTTTGTTTAAGGGCTTCTTCCCATTTTGATATTACTTTTATTTTTTTAAGGTTGGGTTGGGATTTGTTTGTGCGATTTTTGTTTTGTTTTCTTTAATGCTGGCATTTTAAGTGTTTTGCTTTTTCTCTGATGTAGTGATCAAATTCTTCTTTTTTCTTTGGAGTCTTTGGCTTTGTTGACAAACTACTACAACTGGAAAGTAGGAACCTTTAATGTTGCAACATATGTATTGTTTTTTTAGATGAATTATACATTGCCTTGTGCTAATAATCTCACACACATTTTCTTTTGTGCTTAATTCAGGGCTGATAAATTGATACCTAGATCCTCTTTATCAGGTCCAGCAGCCTCTTTATTTAATGTTGGATCACTCTTCATTGGTTGTTTGGCACTTGATTTCATAACGTCTATATTATAGTATATTATTAAGATATATATGCTATATATGCTATTATGTGAGAAATATAATGGGATTTTGTTTATGCTATTAACAGATAAATAAGGATTCCAATTGGCGACTATAAAGCCTATGTGACAAGGTCACTTGATCTCAAATCTTTATAAAATCAATCGAAATTCAGATTTCCTTGCTAAATGATCAAAAATTTATGTTATGTTACGTTAAATTACGTTATACGCACATATACGTTAATTGTTCGACGTAATGTTATACGTCATATCCAAAACGTGATATTACACACAATGTGTTATATTATATGCCATGAGTTATGTTATAATTATAGATTAGAATTTATCAGTTCTTCGCGAATAGTGATATATAAATGTAATGCACTATATATCTTTTATAATCTAATTACTTGACATGGACCCAATGAATGCACTCTCAGTTGAGATTACATCTACAGTTGCGAGCATCGAGAATGAAACTTATGTTCATCTCGAAATATCTGCGCCTAATGCTCCTCCCAAAAGATCCAGTGCTGCTGTGATATGTGTGCTTGATATTTCAGGATCGATGGATGTGGAGGCCACACAAGCCGGTAATGCTGAGTCTGATGGCTTCACGAGGTTAGATCTTGTGAAACACTCGGTCAATACCATCATCCACTCTCTTGAAGATGGAGATTTCTTGGGAATTGTTACATTCAGCAACAAGGGCAGGATAGATTTGCAATTGACCTAAATGAAAAAAGACGGGAAAAAAAGAGCCCTCGCAGTTGTTGCTGGGATGAAAACTGAAGGGGCTACCAACCTTTGGGATGGAATTAAGCATGGCCTCGAACTCAGCAAGAACAAGATTTGCGAAAACAAAAACACATTTGTTGTGGTACTGAGTGACGGTGAACCAAATGAGCACCCTGAAGGAGGAGAGTACTTGACTGCAAAGAAATTCATCCAAGAACATCCTCTCACCTGCAGCATGAGCATGTTCGGCTATGGCTACAGTTTAGACACAAAGTTGTTATCATCTCTCACTTAGTTAGGAGGCGGGTGCTATGGATACATTCCGGATTGCTCCTTCGTTGGGACTATCTTTGTGAATTTCCTGAGCTTGGTTCTCTCCACCTTTACTCCGAGATTGGAAGTCTTGGTGGAAAGTGAGCATTGCTAGATAAAGCAAGTGAACCAGTACAAACACTTCCGTGCTGATCTCGGTCCTATCCAATATGGAGCAAAAAGAAACTGTCTCATTAAACTATCAGCCCCTCCCGGAGTATAAAATCTTTGCACAGTCAAAGTGAAGTATGGTGCCACTGCAAGATTAAGCAAATAAGTGACAATAAAATACGAAGAGTCCGAAAACAACAAAGCTCTAAGGACCCAAATATTTCGATTCAAGCAGATCTAACTTCTTGATGAATCGTTCTTGAATGCTCATGATAAACTGGCTGTGTGTTATCAATCTTTCAAAGATCACTACTCCCAAATGAAGGCCTTCTATGACTAGAACCAGAAAGCAGACACATTCTTGAATGCATTAATGAGGGATATCTAAAGTGAGAAATAGCAAGAAGGACAAGTTGGTATTGCACTGAGCCAGAAATAGTTCTGGACCAAGTGGGGTGTCCATTACTTTCCAGCTCTCAAAATTGCGCATCAGCTTGAATTATGCACCAATTTCAAAGACCCTGGGCTTCAACTCTATGGTAGTGAACTCTTCAAAACCATACAAGACTCCATCGATACAATTTTCATTAAATTACCACCTCCTCAGCCTTCAATTCAAAAGTACGATCAACAAGGAAACTTGCATGTGGTTGCAGATATGGGGGGCTACTATGATCAATATGGAGGCTGCATCAATGGAGATTGCTTAGTACAAATGGCAAACGGTGAGCTTAAAATGGTGAAGAACATTCACCCAGGCGACTAGGTGGTCACTTACAAAGGCACCACATCTAAAGTTAAATGCCTCACAAAAACTGCTGTGAATGAAGTCAGATAGATGGTGAAATTCAATTCAGGTTTAGTTATCACGAAGTATCATCCGATTATACACGAAGGTTCTTGGAAGTTCCCAGTCGATGTGAAAGCTGCTGAAGAAGTCTACGTTTAAGCCTACTATAACTTCGTTTTGGAAACTACTCACTGTATGCTGATAAACGGAGTTTTCTGTATCACCTTAGGCCATGGGTTGGAGTAAGATGTGGCGAAGCATAATTACCTTGGTTCTGACTTGGTTATCAAGGACTTAAGTAGGATATCTGGGTGGGACACGGGATTCATCGAATTAAAGCAATAAATGTTCAGGAGAGATTAAGTTACCCACCAAATTATGGGAATATTCTGATGATTCATCATAGCCAAATTCATTAATTCTATGCATCCTACTCAATAATAAGTATTCTTGTTTTTATTGTATTTTTATTGTGTTACGATGTTCGGATGGTGCATCTATCATAGTTATTGTACTTATTTTTATTCTTTTTCGGCCCTCAAAGACAGTATGATCACTCCAATCACAATTTTATCATGTATCTGTAAGTATTTCTCAACATTATATTATAGCAGTGCTATACAAGATGCCAAATTAGTCGTCAGCAGCAAAGATTATATCTTGTTACAATTGCAAAGATGTGGGTTTTACATTATGCATGGGTCTGGTCATTAAAGTGTCAGGAAATGGTTATCAGTGTTGTTCTTGTTTAAAGTACAATGCTGATCCAATTGACATACAATGGTCATTCTGTAACAAGCAAAATTAATGTGACAAATGCCACAGTAAGAATGAGGAAGCCAATGAAAAGTATTGATTTATATTTGGTTGATTTGTGTTTTAGTTTGCATACAATTTCAGGAATTCAACTATAAATTTGAGCCGATTAAACTAATTTCATATAAGCTGCCAGTCTTCGATTAGAAGTGTTTAGTATAACCATGCGTGGAATGAGCCATCATATTGTTGCATATGTATATTTTAAGATTATTTTATATTTTACTATACGATATTGGCTGATATTGATGATATTCTGTTGTTATTGTTGTTATTGTTTTGCTATTGTTGTTGTTGTTATTGTTGGTATGTCCATTTATAATTATGATTTGAATATGATCTAAATATATGATGAATTGGGTTATACTTAATTATCATTTATAGTCGAAGACTATGCTTTCAGGGTCAATAACTTTATTAATCACACAGTAATAAACGTTAGTCCCTTCTTTGATGAGTTCAATCACATTGCCATCAATCCTTATCCCCTCAATTATCTCTTATTCCTTAGTTTCGCACCTTAGATGAACACGCCCAACCTAAGTTTCCCTCAACAAGATCAATGTATAGTTCTTGATAGTTTCAGCAATACATTTCTCTTCGATCTTCGTGAAATATGTACGCAAATAGCCAAACCATTCCAATATCCCAAACTACTACTCGATGAATTATGGCTGGATGCAATCGACTGAATAGCTTAGAAGCATATAATTGCAGCTATTGTTCGAATTGCGGTCGGAGGATATAGGTAGTTATATATAGCACATGTATTCGCCGGCTTTGCTCTCGAACTACACTATTTATGGGCAGAGCTTGTTGTCAGGAGACTTACAGTTTATTTGTTTCTGTCCTTAGTTCTTAATGATCTGCATGCCGCTTAAATCACAGATTGTGTCCATATCCAAGTTGATCAGTTCTAAAACTATGGGTTAATCTTTTGTTGTTTCGATGCGCATCTTTATGAAAATAACATTGCTGCTTCGGAGCTTAAGCTACACTCTTTCATAGTTGGTAAAAGTAAATGATACGATGATGTTGTCGAAGTATCGGAGTAGCTTCTCTTGTTCGATCCAGACGCACATTTGGTTGTGGGAGTTGTAATGGCCTTTGATAAGCTTTAAGGCTAAAGGCTCATTCTTTTACTTTTGCTTCCATTAATCGGAGATGAAAGGGCAGTTGAAAAGTATTAAGTTTTAAGCCCGGGTCTCGTAATAATTTAGGATTGTGAAGCAATCGATTGATGCTGGAGATTCGCTGAGCTATGAGTTCTCTTTGTTTTGGAGGATTATCAGATAGTTTTTGTTTGATAATTTCTGCAGGTAGGCCAGAATTTCTGCAGGTTCACCTTTCGGAAATAAGTCTAAAAGCTTCTTCTTGAATGTAGGGAAGCCTGTGACTGACTCCAGTATTTGTTATGGCTCATACGAATTCAAATCAAAGTATGCACCATGGAACTTAGCCAAACTCTTCTGCAAAAGCATCGGCCATAATTCTGTCGAATCGGCCAGAAACATAGGCTATTTCCTGTCTTTCAAGTAAGGGATATACTCATCTATTTATAGTTTTACGTAAACTCGCTTTGGAAAGAGAGTGACAGCGTAGGAGTTACTTCTGCTTTTGTCGATTTGTATTATTTTGCGGATCAGCCACGGCTGCTGGCTAAGACACTGAAAAATAATGAGATTATTGCGAATTGTGAAGTTTGGGGAGCGGATGTCAAAGGGGTTAAATGAATCATACAATGGAATCTTCATGCCTTGAGGCAATTGTGAGGCTTTTTCCCATTACACTTCGTAGCCTGGTAGTTACTTTTTGCTGCCAATCAATACAAAATCAATGCATTCATGCTGATTTGCCACAAAACTGGCTTTATGGCCAGTTTGCTAGTTCCCATCTTACTCTTTGTTTTATTTGGCGCTTGGATCATTCTCAAATGTTACAAACCCGAAAGTCAGGCAACAAAAGATATTTTATAAGTAACTCCTACATAAATTTTTCTGAGGTGCGAAATAGAAAGGCTCAACCAATAGTTTCCTGTTTAAGAATATTTTCTTGCGAGTGAGAGCCTCGTAGCTCATGAGCAACCTAATGGCATGATCATTTTTATAGTTAAGAGCAATTTCATAGGGGCTCATTTTGTGTTAGTCCATAATGTTCAGATCTACTCCCCCATAAGCCAGCAGTTTTTCTAATGCTCGGTTCGATCGATTGATGATCGCAATGATGACAGGCGTGTATCCTTCGATGGTCCTAGAATTGATGAGGTCCAAATATTAATCATTACGCTATTGGTATGTCTTTTTGAGCATATAGTCAATGCAGGTGCATGCATCGCTTTTGATACTAAAGTGAAGAACATTCCAATTGGAGCCATTAGAGCCGATAGTGGTATCAAACCGGATAACTTACTTATCTAGGATAGAATGAAGCTGAAATGCATTATCCTTGGCTATCTGCTTCAGTATTCTTTCCCTAATCTTTTTATTAACACTGTTGGAGGATGGGATTTCATGAAGAGACATCAAAATGGATTTGCCAAGCTTATCCAAATGATTGATCTATTTGATGAGATTATGATTCTTGATGGTTGGGTAGTCAAGCTCCATTTTCGATTCAATAACTTCAAGGTTTATAATAGCAATTGATGGAACTATTCTGATTCGATAAATATGTCCACCAATTTCTATTATCTGTCTGTCTATTTGTCTCTAATAATAAGGTCTCTTCTCTGTCACCATCATTGCTACATGCACAGAGTGTCTGATGAGCTAACAAGAGTTGTCTGTGCCTAAAAATATGGAGCAATTTCGGATATTGAATTTGTAAAATAGAATCGATGGTACTGATTTTAAACGTATTAAATGTATTCAGTTAATTCTAATCAAATATCTGTGCAATATATGTCAACTAATTTGAGTGGGTTGTGTTGCAGGCAATAAAGCACTATCGGTACTAATAATAGGAGCATCGGCAATCCCTGGGGGATGTCTGTATGATCCCGTCTGTCATGCAGTATATTTATAATAGTCAATGAGTACAATTCCAATGCAAAATAACAAACAAATTTAATTGTGAATTCCAATTAAATATGCACACATAATTATTGTATGGTGCTGCTCGTCATGGCATTATTCAAAGGTTCAAGCAACTCTAATTTAGGATAAATGAGCTTAAATATGAGAAATAGTCATTAAGCTTGTCAATGTAGATTGTAGATCAGCTACTAAAGTGCCACCTACAAGCAGACAGTAGCTATATACCACCTGAATGATAACAATTACTTTTATTTGTGTTATGTGATCTCATCAGGATTACTGTATTGCTGTGGTATTTTGTTACCGTATGATTTTATTACTGTATTTTATTATTCTAATATTGTGTTATTATACCACCGTACTATTTTATGACTGTATTAAATGATATTACTGTATTCGGATATTTGTATATTAGCATATTATTGTATTTGTGATATTAGTTGTATGTATTAAAATCTCATAAACATAAATCGATGGCTAATTTGTGATTTGTGGATATTGCACTATATTAATCATTAAACTCGAAGCCTCTCAACTTTGCCATATAGCACTCCTTTCCAGGCAGCAAGCAACCAGAAGGTCCCATCTTCTTGATACTTGCACAGACCGAGAGAGTGCACCAAATAGAGATCAACTTGGAGTTAATTATGTACCCACACTAATAAACAGCTTCGATAACTTACCATAAATACCTGCAGTTTACAGAAACCATCAACATTGTTTTAGATGCTTTGGCTCAGATATGTGATTCTATATCGGTTCTTCTTCGTTATGGATTCAATAACTTTTGGAGCTCTTTGAGCAATCTTTGGATTTGCTAATAAAAATACAACCAATTAGAATTAGGCGATTATAATTAGGCAGTGATCGATCAATAAAACATGATAAATAATAAACATGATAAATTAATAAAACATGATCGAATATTTATAATGTAATTATAGGAAGTGTTTATGATTGATAATACTGTATATATGCAATATATAGATTAATTAATTTATTAATTTATTTATACTATTTGCGCTCTTGATATAATTCGATCGTATTATTGTTGTGTTATTGTTTATACTTATGTTTATGCTTATGTTACTGTTATGCGGTATCACATTCAATCCAACAGTATCGTCACTTTCTTTGTCGCCAAATGCTCACTCTTGATGAATTTGTCATAGCTTGGCTTCAGCATGAGGTAGCCGCCTTCAAGTGTTCCGCCTTCAGTGTTAATAATTGCTTAAAGGACATCTTCATCTTCGGATATGTAGCTGGCAAGGCTCTTCAAGGACATTCTTTCACCACAAGTTTTGCAGATCATCACGAGACACTTCATCCTAATTCTATCAATGTACTGATTCAAGAGGCATCTCGTGATATGATCGCATCCACTGTAGAAATCAAAGAATCCTCGATAGTTCCCAAGAATCAACATTCTCCTCAACCTTTGTTAGATCGATATGAGTACTTCAATGCATTTTAAATTTCGGGCTGCTCCAAAGTGGCGGGTGGGAGTTGGGTCATCATGTATTCCAAGTTCTGGTTTTTGTTCTCGAGCATGAGAGTGATCATCTGATAGCTCAAGAATTTAAATTGGTTCTCTTTTGTATATAATAATCCCTAAGAATATAATTACCAAATCCTCGTCTGCAAATGTTTGAACTGGGCCGCATCATTCTCGAACAGACTTATCTTGAAGTTTTATTAATACACATGGACTGTGAACGCATTTTTTATGTTCTGGACTGTGAGGTCTTGCCGGATACTCCGAAGCTGGCTGATCAAGTATTCGTAGTTACATCCCTTCTTATAAGTCTATAAGAAATGCGCGAGGGCCTTTTTCAGCACAGCTTCCGGTCTCACAGTCTATGGGTTCGGTCTCCCCGTTATTCTTAGATAAGGCTTCTCAATACTTTTGCTTTTCCCTATGATTTTCTCATCATTCTCGGGTTCCTTTTAATCGAAGCCAATTTCATGCTTCTGATAATTGTCAGTCTTTATCTTATTGAATTAGGCGTATCTCTTCGCTACGGTGTTTATCATCTCGTCATCCTCTCGTGATCTGACCACCATTGCGAGCTATTTTTTAGTTATTTTCTTTTGCTATTCTCGCTTCAGTTATTTTGCTGAGGCTTGTTGTTGCTTCGAGTTTGACTGTTGTTGTTGTTTGGAGTTGAGTAGTTGCTTGGAGTTGAGCTGTAGCTTAGAGTTGAGGTGTTTTTGAGCTTCAAGACTCCTCTATAGTTTTTCTGTTGAGGCTTGCTTTTTTTATTATATTATTTTTTTCGGAAGAGGAGGGATGAGAAGTTTGGGCATTTCACTTTCACTACGAAAACCGATAAAAAACTTTTTATCTTCGTTTTGGTTGTTTGCCTCTTCCTTCCCTTAATTCTTTAGCTTTTACTCGAGCTTTTGGAGTCTCTTTTGAGCTAAGAGCATTGCCTTAGATGGCTTTTCCTCATCTACGATTTTATAGGATGAGGGCAACCTAATTTATGCTTTTTTGATATAATTTACCTGACTGGGAACCTTCTCTTTGACTTTTTCAGTGACTGCGGGAGGAAGGGGCAGAGGATACGATTACCATGCAATTTGGTTGAGATTATCTGCAAAGCTCGAGACGATCTGCCTGAGTTACCCTTCGATGTGCCTGCGCTGGGCTTCGTCCTCGCATTTCGAATAGGCTCTCTTGATATAATCTATTAGTGAAGGGGGGTATGAGTTTGCTTACCTTTTCTTGTCCTATGAGGGCATAGGGACATTGAACTTTGCGTATAAAATAGTCGGTATAATAAGTACTTGGTCCCATTTTGATTTCGACTAGTTGCTGATGTTATCATATTAGTTACTCTGCTATCTTGTCGATTATTATCTGGTTTTGAGCCCTTTGTTAACCATCTAAATACTTTTTGGGCTATTGCGCTGCGTTATTTGGTCTCCCCCCGAAAAAATGCGCTGGATTCAACATTATTACAATGCGAGATAATTTAAATATTATTATTAATCATGTTCATCATCGGTAACCAGTCGTATTTCATCAGCCGATGGTTAATTGCGCAGATCATTACACAGCCTTTGCACAGGCCAATTATAATGTGACATTTAGATTTTAATTTAGAGGGGATAAAATCAGTTTTTGATGCCATTGAATGCTTTGAATTTCTTAAGTTAGTTTGCATGGGAACTATAAATAATAAGGTATAAATTTACTCTGATAGTTTTTGGATGCGGGCTTGTGCACGAGCTCTTTCCATTCCGAATTATCTTTATAGCTTCTTCTTTTCGTCTAAATTTGCTCGGTTAAACTTCTCTTCTCGTTTATTTTAAGACGATTGCTCATCTTCTAATATCTTGAGCATTTCCTGATTCTGGGAGTCAATCAGTTTGTTCATTTCTGCTTTGACCTCCTAATTTGATTTTTTCACGACAGCGTTACTATTGTTTGTTTTGGTATTGATTGAGGGCATAACTGTTTTATTTTACTTTTTTTGAGTGACTGAAACATTTTGTTTCACACTCCTTTATTCAGGCTTTTCCTACTTTTTCACAGCAACCTTCTACGTTTTCATCACTGATACTTTTACTGTTGTATCCATAGACAAACTTTTCAGTAACTAGTTCGGATCGATCTTTCCTTGTTTAAGCTTTTCTATCTTCTCATACATTTATCTTTTCTGCAAATCAATTTATTTTTTCATCAGTTGCCTTTGTTCAAGCAGTTGCGCCCTTTCTTCTTTTATATGATCTGCTTTTTCCATCTTCTATTCTATTTTCTCCATCAGCTTTTGCCGTTCATAGTCCTGAACTTTCATGATCCGATCTACGTTTTATTTTTTATCTGTCCTTCGCATAACGTCTTAATTCTGTTTGTATATTCTTTATTCTTCTCTTCTTTGCTGAACTTTTATGAGATTCTCTTATTTGCCATTGAGTTTTTCGAGCATTTTAATCCTGTTCTCTTCCATCATTTTTTCATTGTTTTCCCGAATTCTTTTTCTTTCTTATTATTTTTATTATTCCTTCAGCTTTTTATCGATCATTTCCTTCTCATGGATTTCAGCGAGTAACTTCTTCCTTTCTTCGGCTTATTGCGCTTTTCTAAAGTACTACTGTTTCCTTTCCTCTTCCATCATTGTGTTCGATTCGAAAACTTCTTTCATCTTTTCGTTATGTTGTTCTGATTTTAGTTTTAGCTCTTCCGCATGCCTTTTCTTTTGGTCTTCGAACTGCAATCTTTTCTTTTCCAATTATATTTATCTTTCCTTGAACTTGAGGTTCAATTCGGCAAGAGCCTCTTAATTCCTCTCTCTTGCTAACCTGAGTTTTTCTTACTTCTATCTCCTTTTGTTTTCGGATTCCACCTTTTTCTTTTAGTTTTCTTCGTTCATCTTTCGGATGCGCTCCTCCTGTTTTTTTTACATTTACTTTCTTCTCTTTTCCACGAGCTTCTGCTGCTCTTAAAGGTTTTTCTCCTTCTGTAGCATGAACTACTCTTGTTTTTTTTTCTTCTCCTCCTGAATTTATCTGTTTTTCTCTTATCTCTCCTGGTGTTTACGCAATTAGTTCTATTTCTGTGCCTCTTACTTCCTCTTGATTTATTGATACATTTGCTATTTCTTGAGTTCTTCCTCTCGCTGCTTCTCCTTCGCGAGCTCATCTCTATGCTTTTTGGCTTATTCCTACTCCCGATGTTTCTCCTCGAGCTCGAGCCTTCGCTTTTCCTACTTTTATTTTTGTAGATCCATTTTTCTTCCATTGGCTTTCCTGATTTCCTCCAGTTTCATTTCATATTGGATTGTTTGCTCGATCTATTTTTGTTGTTTGAATTTGATCTTTTCGAGCTGCTTCATTTACTTTTCGATGAGGGTCGATTTGTTGGGCCCTGAAGACTATAGTTTACTCTGCTTGGCCCGATGATTCGGACTCCAAGACCCTTTGTTTTCCTCCTGGATCACATCGTCCCGATAGCTGGTTACTAATTGTATGCGCTCTAACCTCTTTGCTTCCTCATGCTGTATTCTCTTCTCGAGCAATGCAGGCTTATCAACTGGACTTCCGTATTTACTATTAACTTCTTCCGCTGATTTCACTAGAAGATCTTCGATGCGCAGACCAGAACGCAGTAGGGCTTCATTAGACCTGGGTGTGAGCTGCACTGGATTCTTTGTGGCATTTTCTGGAAAGTTTTCTAATGAATACATTTAATAAAATATATTACAATCTGCTTTATGGAAATAAATATAACTGCCTTTGCTATTTCGAAAATCATCTTTTCAAATCATGTGATGGCCATGAAGTTTATATTAAATCCGATTCGATTATTGTTTTTTCCTTGGCTTTGGTATTTTGTTTTTGTCTTTAAGTTAATAGTTTCCATAGTATTTTCTTTGGTAAAGGAAATAGTAAATAAACCTTCTGCCAAGATGTCAGGAGCGATGTATATTTCTAAATTGAAACTTATAAAGTTCCATGAAATATACTGATATGGACACACATATACCCACACACATACACATCCAGATACATCCACCATAATAGTAAACTTAATGTTCATTATAGATAGACTGCTAACCTGTATCAACACATCCAATAATCAAATAATCCAGTATGCATTCAAAATCCAATAATAATCCATAATAATAGCAACTAACATGAAGCAAGAACATGCAATCCTCAACAACTGCCAACTTTATATCAAATCAATTACCCTCAATATTACTGGTCAGTTCTATATTATTTGGAGCAAAGGAAAGAAACACACACAAACATAGAAGTTCATTATTGCTGCAATCGATCACATCACTCTGAACAAAACAGACAATAATGATAGCAGTTTAGAAAAGAACAGTATGCACATGGACAGCATTGTCGATGATCATGACAATAACACAGAACTGCGATCAAAATACAGTATATAACTGAATGAGACACTCAACCTCAATTTGAAGCTATATCGAAACCATCGCAATCTCTCTTATTAGCCTAAGAATGTACATATCCAATTAAGCAGACTCATCTATATTTACTCATGGTCGAAGAGCCCGAAAATAATCTGGAGATAAGCATGGAATCCAACAACAAGCATTACCCTAACAAACAGACATAATAACACTATAACATATAGATCTGTCATATCGAGATCCCTGTTTCAGAATGGCAACAAAAATTACAGACCCAATCTCTACCAATTCAGACATATCTCTACAATTATAACACTGGCAATAGTATTGACAATCGGAAGATTATGCCGAATCCTAACAATTATTACAATGCGACCAAATATACAAACTATCAAGTTACTGGCAGAATATAAATTGAAATGTTGAGGACAGAAGTCATGGAGTTGAGGAATTTCGATCGATCACATTCGTAGGTCGAATAATCATCAGAATAGGCATTTGCTGACTATCATACGCAACCGTATACACATACACATACACAGAGCATTAATAATAACAATGAGAACAATATGTTGAATATTCTCGAGAAATAGTACATTACCCTCAAAAACTAAAACTAAGACTTAGACTATTTAACTCAAAAACTCCGCAACGACCGTAATACTCTTTTGTTGACCAACAATAAACTTACCTAATAATTAAACTCATTAAAATGTTCAATAAAATGTGAAATCCAAAACCTCAAAGACCACAACAAACAGCAACTATAAACAATCAAATCCATTTACGAGCAATAAATCCAAGAACTGATCTCAAATTATAACTCAAACTACGAAACAAACCTACAAATAATGCAAATCCTAATAAAATAAAGTGAACACTATTACTGTAAATACAATACAGAAGTGTCAAAGCATCTCGAAACCAAAGAGTAATAATACAAAAAATACGAATAGTTACAGAGATAGCTGCGCGCATTTGAACAGCAATCAAGCCAATTTATCAAGTAACTTCAAGAGAAGATCAACAGACTAATTGAAACTAATTAGAAACAATAGGAAGAGTATCTTGATCTTAATATACTCCTCGAGGAAACCATCATCAAGAATAATAAACAAATGGAAGAAGCTAACAAGGAAATACAAAAAAATCAAGCAATCATCGCTGAACAGGACTAAGCAATCCATGAACTCACACAGTAAGTGTCTCTCAAAAACGAAAACATCGACCAGCTCATCGAAAAGAGCAACTAACTCGAGTAGACCATCGGCACATACTCCAAACAGCTGGAGTAATCCTACGACAGCAATAGACTCAACATGGAAAAGATCAGCAAACTCGAGTCAGAACTAAGCTAAACAAACAGCAACTTCTAATCAATGAGTTCACAACTGAAAAGTAGCTACGAGTAATTCCTATAAATCAGGGAGCAGTTATAGATAAAACTCAAAGAGCGCGAGTAACTAATCATGACCCTAGAATAAGAACTAAAGAACAAGTAAATAAAACTGGAGGAAATGTAACTACGAGTGCATGAGAATTAAATCGAAGCAATAAACTACCAAGAAGAGATTGCAATCGAAAAGAATGAGAAGTAGGCTGCAGAGGAACATGTCAAATAATTGATGTAGGCTCATTAAAGCGAGTCAAGGAAGGTTGCTGAACTATAAAAATAACTGGAGGAGCTACAATATAATGCTCGCCACCTCGAAGAGGAAATGCTGCGGTTTGGGTAGATCAATAAGATGATGACTGAAAATTTGGAAGAGGATCGGGAACTGCATTTGCAATAGCTGCAGAAAATGAAGGATTAATACGAGTAAATGCATACAATAATTAAAAAACATAGCCAAGAGGAAGTCTACTAGCTACAAAAACGGAAGGACGAAGCATAGGGAGAGTATCTATAATATCAGAAGTAGCTGGAGAAGACTTTGCAAGATTATCAACACTAACTCTAGAAACTGCGATAAGAATCATATCTACTTATTGACAAGTGCAACTCCTTATAATATTCAAAGAATAGGGCTGAGAGTGAGAATGCCGAATATGTCGATGTTCTGCGGAAGTATCACTCTCTTATTTAGGAGAAGGAGTAGATCATTGAGAAGAATTTTAGATGCCTTTTCAATTAGTCGACTCTGCACATGCCCAGGAGTCAGTTGGGCATAGGCAAGAACACTCAGAACACTCAGAAGGAAGATAAAAATACTAAGTAGGATATGATAAAACAAAGTCCTAAATAATAGAAAGCTATAAAAGAGGGGAAAAACAAAAAATAATAAAATGGAGATTCCGCAAATTTGATAAAGATGATGTTCTCGCCTGCTCCGACAACTAAAAATGATAATGATGATGACGCTACTTCCAAAGCACACACAAAAGGTGCATAAAGTGATTCCCTGAACATTTTCAAGTAGATCTTCGAAGTCTACCACAAGAATAAGGATGAAGTCGACCAAACAATGGTAACCTTCCAAGAAGAAGTGCAGAATCTGAGATAGTTCAAAAGCAACAGTGAAAAAGAGAGGAGCTAAAACCTGCAAACCATCGAAACAATGAAAGAGCAGATCTAAGAGCTGAGTGTGCGAAACAATTAAATGAAACTCAGAATACAAGATCTCGAATAAGCAGTGCAGGCAATGCAAGCAGAAGGGGAAGCACATGGAATGATCCTCAACGAGGAGATATCCCGCGTCTCAAACAGCGGAACAGGCACATAAGGAATCGATTTATTATTCAGCATCTCCAAAGGCCAATAAAGCCAACGCCTCTCAATGAGCAAAAGCGGTCGACTTCCTCATTAAGCTTCAAGCCCTAAGAAATCAGATATGAATCCAATAAAATTCATGATCGACGAAGGATCACAAGACGAGAGCAGAGTGTCACTACAGGAGAAAGCTGACAGCAAAGCCCAAAAGATAAATACTCCCCTTAGCATACAAAAGGGCCAATAAATGCGAGAGCCCTCCCGGATACACAAAAACTCGTCCGACTTCAATGAGAGTTTAGATGACGACCTATATTAATATCCAGATAATGTGCATGAAAACGAGCAAAAGAGCAATTAGCAGAGACTTCACAGCAAACAAGTCAGCATACAGCAGCAATAAGAGTAATTAAAGAAGCAGTAGGACAGGATTGAATTGCTATTGACGTAGATAGAGGTGCTAAAGAATGGCTCATCGAGTAAGGCCAATATGCACTATTAGTAAAAGATCGTGAAGTCTAATAATAAGATACAAGCACTCGAGTTGGAGGTAGAAAAACTTTTGCTTGAACTCAGAAGGGCCAATGAGGATAAACAGCTACAGGAGAGAGAGATTGAAAGGCTGACAAGCGTCAATGTCAGCATCAACGCTGCCATGCCTAATACTGCTGCTACAAATGTTACTAATACTCATGCTGCCAATACTCAAACTGCCAATACTCAAACTACCAATACTCATACAGCCAATACTCAAACTGCCAATACTCAAACTACCAATACTCATACAGCCAATACTCATACTGATAATACTCATACTATCAATACTCATACTGATAATACTACTAATCCTTTCGGCAATTCCATAGGCAACCCCATAGGCAACCCGATAGCCAATCCCATAGCCAACCCCATAGCGCATCCCCAGAGCACCATAACCAAAATGCTCCAAGAATAAGTATAACAATGCAACATAAAAATCCTATAACTAAACAAATACAACAACATTTTACGTCTCTAAAACCAATCTCTATCACAATAAAGCAAAGCACTCGCCCATCAAGTCACCTAATCAAAGAAGCTATGCAATTAGAAACACTCTCAGATTCAATAGATGACCTCCAAAAATTAAGAGATGCTAACAGCCCTAAAAAAAAGCAAACACTCCAAATAGAATATCGAATATGAGCTATAGCATAAAATCGAATAGAATAACAAAATTACGAACAAAGTTCGTTAGTATTAAAATAAAGCTTTAATCGATGCTCAAAATGGGCATAAAAATGCAGTATAGAAGCACCAATTGAACACTGTAATCGAGTAACTCAGCCTCAAAATTAAAGACCTCTAAAAATAGAATAGCAAACTGCTAAATAAATATCACAAACTCGAATAAGGCAAGTCGAACAAATCCACCAACCAATAAAAATAGCTAGCAAAGCTACAGTCCATCAATAGCACTCTCACCCAATAGCTTAATCGAACCACCGAACAACTCAACCTGCTCAAACTCGCACAGGAGAAAGCCAATAAACTCAACAGAACCAAACTCCAAGAGCAAACCCATCACTACAATGACAATCTCCAATACTTCGATATGCAATGTTCCGCAATCAAACAGTAGCTTCTCAATGCCGACCAATAGATCGACGAGCTCAAATAGACTATTGCCGAACTAACCACCAATATCACACTGCTCACATAACAGAACACCACTTCAACAAACAAACTCACTGAACTCTCCACCCAGCTAACAAACACCAACCAAATGCTCTCAGATTAACAATAGAAAAACAAATAGCTTTAGACTCAGCTTATAAGTTCAATCGGCCAACTAACAACGATGACCAGCTAATTAGAACTTGCTCACAACAAAAATTAACAGTAATGCCTAATATCCTACCGCATAAAAAACAAACTCGAATAACATGAAATGCTCAATTAAAAGTACATCTATGAGAACCAGCTCCTGAAGAATAAACTCCATGATAAGTAGCTAGCCAATCAGCTAATAAACTAACTGCAAGAACAAATCAAATAACACACAATTGCCAATGCTTCACTATAGCAATAACTTGCTAATAACAATACGCAGCATCAGTTGTATCGGCAGTAGTATATCTACACATAGGAACAACTACAATAGGTAGCGAAACAGCTCTAATAGAAAATAACAGCAGCCAGCCAATAATCTGCCAACAAACAAATAGCCAGCCAATCCCTCACACACTAACAGAGTAACATCAGCCTATAACAAGAGCTGCTCACCCTCTACAATGAAAACCTAACAATAAAATCGAAGCTATCCAACAAGTAGTAATAAATTGATTTACTACTGTTACAGATTTCAGGCCTCAACAAGAGTATCGGTAGTCATGCCAATCTGCAGAAATAGTATCATGAGCTATCCACTCAATGCATTGGTCTAACCGAGTAACTCAACCAGGCCAACTCTTCATTACAACTGCTAATGAAGGCCAACAAATAGCTAGAGAATAATGCATCTAACTTGTTACAGGAGCTCGCGTGTTCCAATAAGAATATCGATGTTTTAGAGCTATAGCTGAATACCTGTAAGAACAGTCTCATCGAAAGTTAAACTGCATATACTCTTATCAAGTAGAATTACAGCAAGCTCAGGGATATGAGCACACATGAGAATCAGTAGCTGATGACCAAAATCAACAGTCTTTCAACTATCAACCTCTCCCTGTAGCTTGAGAACAATCGCATAAAGTAACGGCAGGCTCATCAGACAAACTAATACAGCAGCGAACTGAACAAACTTTCCTAAGCACTAAAGTAGCAGCATAAGTTCTACAAAAACAACGAAGAACAGCTCACTTCTAAGTACAACAAAATACTACAGGAAAAGAATGCAATTGAAAGTAAAACTATCGAGCATAACAATTAGTCTAAACAAGAAAGCAATACCCTGACAAATGCACTAATCAATCTCAAGAAGTAGAATAATTAACTGGCCCAGGAACTGGCAAACACAAGAGAACTCATGAACTAGCTCGAAGAATTGCATGCCATTGAGATTAATAGGCATAAGAATGAACTCAAAGATAATCGTGAAATCTATTAGTACAATATCAACTGCTTGGAGGTTGAAATTAATGCCGTCCATAAGGTTCGTATGCAGCAACTACTCGGGACGAGTAACCTAACCCGGAGCAATGTAGAAGACACTGCTGATGACAAGATCAATGCTATTCGAGAAATGGAGAATTCCTATTAATAAAAATTGAGCAAGAAAGAGAAAACACTCGAATCCATGCGAAGCAGAGTCTTATAACTATAAAAGTAACTCAATCTCTACCAAATCAACAGCCAAAGCAACTCCCTAAGCAGCTACCCAACCAATAATACGGCCAAAAACATCTCCTCAAGCAGTAACCACACGATACTCAAACTACAAGAACAATTGGACACCCTCAGAGCCAGCAACACCAACCTCAAACATGCAATGCATAAACTGACCATCGATAAGAACAACCTATAAAATACAGTTGAGGAAACAGCACTATAGCTATACACACTCAAAACTTAGCATCAGACCATCAAGTAACTATACTTGGGTCTCCAGCAGCAAGTCTATGTTCATCACAGTACCATCAACAAAACCAATCTATAAAGCAACCACAAACAATAAATGTAGTTGCAGTAGCTGCAGTAGTTGCAAAAGTAGTTCCAATCCCTAGAAGAGTAGAAGATCTAAATGAATGTGGCATTGGATATTGCGGAGAATCGTCTCTCCAAAAAATAAAAGTAACTTCAGCAAACCCAAGTTCTTTTCAACTAGCTCAAAAGGGAGCTGCAATCGGCTCATGAATCAGCTGATGCTGTACGCAAGTAGCTCGAAGACTATCGAGAGGAGAACATTGTGCTCAGCAAAGAAGTCAGGGAGTATAAAGCCACTGCGAAATAGTATATGGAGAAATGCCACCGCCTTCAAAACGAAACAGGGTAAAAAGCGCTGAAGCAAATCGATTCTTAGCAGACTGCCAGACTCATTTAACAACTTAAACAATATGAGGAACTCGACAGGCTATGCAATTTTCATTACAAAATGACTCTGTCCTAACTTATCAATGAACATATGCCTGAATATTCGAAACAATAAAAGAATTTGCAACAATTGGAACGCAAACTTGAGCATCTACAATAATTACAATAATAGTCTGAATAGCTGAAGTTTGCATGTTCGAGGGCCAATATCGATAACGAGTAATTGCAAAGATTAAATCTATCCTTGGAGTTGAAACTGGAGGAGTATGAAGAAATAAAAACGACTGTCGTTGATTTGAGAAATTTATGCGACAAGCTTGAAAACGAGAAAAACAAAGCAACTAACATAGCTAATAAATTGGCGATGGGACTCAATGCATTTCTGGAGAAGGAGGCAATGACAGGCTATTTGAGATAGAAGCTCGAAGACTTACTAGCCGAAGAAGCAGAGGAAGACTACACTGAAACTGCATGAATCTCTTGATAATTGGTTAGTTAAATAAACATATTTATTGCACTGCATGCATTCTTCATTCTTCATTACAATAGATATAAATAAACAACTCATCAGGGCATCTGTCATACATTCAGTCAAATATATACACATATACACATTATACAGATATATTATTTAGATATTCTCGATTTGATTTAGTGATTGTTCATCTATTTAATAATTGCATCATTCAAAACAATCGGTATTAATTGATATTCTTGCTCTTCGAGTTACTCATTTTTGGACTGGGCTTTCGATGAGCCTATAAGCTTGTCCTTTTGATCCCGAGTCCATAATGCTGAATAAATTCTTGCTCTCACAAGGACCCTGATAAAATATTTTGTTGTTCGCATACTTATTGTTGTTTTTATCTTCTACTTTTCTCTCTCCATTTTCCCAATAGCCATCCCTGTTTCTTATGTTATTTTCATGGTTTGTTGAGGCATTCCATTATTGGAATTAGTTTTTGTGTTAAGTTGGTCTGCATATGCCTATTTTTCGATTGGTTTGTTAAGAGTTTGTGGAATTTGATTTAGTGTGTTTAATGACGAGATGTAGGACTGCCTCGTTAGAGTATCCTTATGCAAGAATGACTTCTGCTCTTTTTATGGATTTTATTTTTAACTACTTTGTCTGATTGTCATGTTAATCTTTCTTACGATAGATTAAATGTAAGTATAGGCTGCCTTCGGCTATGGTTTTCTGGTAAGTTTCGGGATCTAAGGACACTAAATGGACGACTATGGGTGCTTATGTAATATTTTATAGGCTGAAACCGTATTAATTATGCAAATCGGTGTTAGACGAAAGCATATCGGGGGTACGCAAGCCGTTGGGGAATGCAGCATTGTAAAATGACAGATAGCATTTCTATGGATATAATGAATTAAACCTGTCTCTTAGCAATGATGCGATCGATATCGGTAATCTTTTCCAAATACACTTCGAAGGGCATAATAAAAATAATGGAGTGCTCTTTATCACAATATATCTATCGCCAATTAAAATGGAATCAAGAATACTCTATTTTCTTAAAATATGATCATACCATGGCTGAACATGCACATGCACATGCCATGCTTGAGGCTACAAGTTTAATGATTGAATGAATATATGCGTGCCATAACCGAGAATGTATATACATGGATTGAGTTATACATTCCTGTATCTTTCTTTTTTACAGAAGTTTAAACATTGTTGATTTGCATTAATGTAAAACCCAAGTGAACATTGGGAACAAGTTGAGGTGAATTGTAGGCTTGACAGTATGGAGTGCATATGGCACAATTAGCTCCATTATAATAAGAGCGCGAGCTGAACAGTAACTGATGCTTTTGCAGAAGTAACAGTTTTGAGGGCATGCAGAACAAGTTAAGTTTTGGTTTAAGGAATACTTGCCTAATCAAGTTGCGCACGCTATTTGGCTGCTACAATTCTCACAGAACCTTGGCATGCTAAATACTAATTGGTCAAATGTTACAACATGCTGTCAGAGCTCTAATTTGTACAAATCCAATTGACAACACAAACTGCGCAAGCAGTAGGACAACTTCCAAGCATAAAAATCCCATTTATGACATTTAGCATATGGCAGCGCTCACAAAGAGTTTGATTAATGCAATATGAGCATATTTCATAAAAGCCCTAAGGCTATAGTAAAGTAAAAGTAAAAGTAAAAGTGCAATAATAGTTCAAATTTTCATCAAATTATGTCCGACAGTTACATTGATATTAATCGTAATACTGATATATTTTAACCTTTTTAAGTATGTATGCGTCCTTAAAATAAATAGTATTATGAGCAGTCAAATATAACCCATGGGGTGGGGTTGGGGTTGGGGTTGGGGTTGGGGTTGGGGTTGGGGTTGGGGTTGGGGTTGGGAGAATATTTAATTCTTCTTATAAGACATGCTTTTTCTTCTTGGGCCTTTCGATCTCAATAAAAGCTTGCAGTCATCCGCAGTCTCCCCATGTCTCCTGCAGTTAATGGTTTATTTAATCTGAGTATCTTCGAAGTATGTTTGTTTCTACTTGAGTTTCTTCAAGGTTTCTACTTTTTCCTTCATTCTTAGTTTTTTCTTGTCGTTGTTCTTATACTCGATTTACTTTTTCTCTACTTTCTCGTAGAGCTCGTGCCAAAACTCAATCCCTAAAATCTTTTTGCGAATGAATTCTTGCAAGCTGAAAGCAGGCCAAATCAGGAATAAGATCTTGTCGTAATTCAATCGAAAGTAGTCGAAGTCGATTTTTGTTTGATTTTCCTTGAGTGGGAATCGCAGGATGTCAGGGATGAAAACAGTGAAGAAGACTTACTTGCCATTTTTGGGGTCAGTATATTTTGCAAGGTCGATCATATCCCTTTTGCTTATTTTCTAGTCTCCATCCGTGTCAATGCAGTCGAAGATGAATCTAAGCAGAGACTATTTGTTGAGTAAGCAAAACGCAGACATTCCTCTTATGAAATCTTCAAACAAGACAATGTTTTATTTTTGTTTGGGGATGCACTTATAGAGTCTCTCTGCATAGGGTAGCTAAATGAAATCGGAAATATCTCTTCGGAAATAATCTACGAAATCGTCAAAATCGATGAAGGCACGTTCGAATCGATCGAACTCACGGTAGTATTCATAAAAATCCCTGATGTTGTCATCTTCGAGGCAGAGTTAATCCTTAAGGCTCTTAAATTGAGGGTCATCCAGCTTATAATTGTATGTTTGTTCTGCTGCTCCCATAGCAATATTTAAAATCTCACATTTCCATTATTCTGATCGATTATGATAATGTTATTTTAATTGCTGAGGATAACCTTATTATGCTCCCATAGCCATGATTTTATTATGCATTCTGATACAAATTATAAGACAGACTCTAACATGATAGAAAGTTAACTCGAGTAGCTGCTTGCTGAATGGCCTCAATGGATTTCACAGTTTTAGTTTGATCCCCACTATGGATATCTCATCGACCCACAATATGAGCCTAAATCTTTTGACTATTCTCAAATTTCAGCAATATTGGCTCAATTGCACGAGCTCAATGCTTCAGGCCAGATTATTGAGGTAGTTAAGAATATGCCTGAGATTTAGGTCAAGAAGGATCCCACCCCAAATCACAAAGATATGGTGATATTACATGACGCATGCTCTTATATCACACATTCCTTTATTAAAACCCTCAAAAATAACAATATCCCTGAATCAGAGATAGTCCTCCCTAAAAATCTAGCTTCACTTCTCGTTATATCCGCATCATTCCTCCGCGTCAAAACAGGCATGGCAACCGGAATATGCTACAATTGGTACTTCGTGAACAAAGAGACAAATAAGCTAGATACCAACATCTAGAAACTAACAATCAAAGATATCTAATTCCGATCATACTACTCAACTGAGAAAGAACAGTAACATATTTTCATGAGTGTCAGTGTGATAACTTGTTACTGTTTAAGCAGAATTATTAAGTTGTGCTATTAGATCAATTGTTTTATCACATTGCAGCCGAACCTATAAAGTTAGATTATTTAAAGGCTTGCTAAGATAAAGGGATACTTGTAGAAAATTCTGGCAGTCAATATGTAGATTCATAATAATTTGGAAGAGAAGTTCTTTTTTTATGTGTTGAGGGTCTTTGTTGCAGGGTATCAAGATATAATGTTTGAGGGAATTAATCAAAGGGTTTCTTCTTCTGGTGGTGCTGGAGGATACGATCCTTCATTTCAGACATTTTAAAGGGCATTTGGAATTCAATTTGAAGGAGAATTAGCGACAATCCAGGAAAAACTAAGAAATGGAATGCCGGAACCCAATAGAAAATTGGTCGATTTCATGAATTAAAACAGTCTCATCAGATAGTACTGTGAAACCACATAGTACTTAAAGACTCATTATAACAATGTAATTGAGGCATATGTAAAGTATCTCGAACTTCATGGCACCTTCATCAAAAACTTCATAATCAAGCATATGGGAATCAACACGAAATCAACATTTGGAACCGGAGCCCCAATGATAAAAATAGTTGAAAGATTTCGATTTGTTCGAGCCCAGTAAATGTGATTGTGAAGTTTATGAATGCCTTTTTGTTTATTGTTCATGTATGTGCATTAAAGATAAATATACGGAATGCCATTAGATAATTTAGTTAATTCAAAATAATCAAATATTATTATTATTTGGATTGTGGTAAATGCAAGCTGAGAAGAAACTTCCCCCCAAGCCTGAAGGGCAGAAGAAGAAAGAGGAGAGAGATCAGAAAACTGCGACTACTCTTAAATAACAAAGAGAAAAAAGAAGAGCTGACAATAAAGTCAAGAGAGCAGCCCTCCTCAAGAGAGTTCAACAATATGAGGCTGACTACTCTGCATCTCAAAAGGCAGAGGTAGAGGCCAGAAGAAGTGCTAAAGCCAATGGCCAAATTCATGTGCCAGCTGCTGCAAAGGTTGCATTCGTCATTAGAATTCGAGGTGTCAACAAGCTTCATCCCCGCATCATTAGGATTCTGAGACTCCTCAGATTGAGACAATTGCACAATGGCACCTTCGTAAGAATCAATAAAGCCTCTGAACATCTCATCAGAAGAGTCGAGCCCTATGTGACTTTCGGGTAACTTGAAATTAATTTAGATATCCATCTCGAGAAACAATCAAGAAGCTTATCTATAAGAGAGGTTTCGGCAAGATTAACAAGCAGAGAATTCCCCTCACCTCCAACAAGTTGGTTGAAGACACACTCGGCAAACATGGAATCGCTTCCCTTGAAGATTTGATCAACGAAATCTACACTGTGGGTCCACACTTCAAAGAAGCCAACAACTTCCTTTGGCCATTCAAACTCCGAGGCCCCAGAGGAGGATTCGCCCAAAAGAGACATCCATTCCAAAGAAGAGGAGATTGGGGAAATCGAGAACATTTCATAAACAACCTCGTCAAAACAATGATCTGAAATATTAAAAATAAATAATTCATTTCCATAAAGTAATCATCTTGAATTCGATCTCTGTTTTTTCGACTTATTATTATTCGAGTAGATAAATATTTTCTTGCACATTTTTTACGAAATAATCTTTTCTTCTTCTTTCATAAAGATAAAGTAATCAGTTTTGGTTATTTAATTTTTTTTTTATTGTTGATCGCTTATGTTCGCATTAAATATTTGAATTTGTGTCTTAATGTTTTATCGGTGCAGCTCATGTTTCAGTTTTGAGATGGATTATTTGAGTTTTTCAATTATTTTCGTGCTTTGGCTGATTTTATTTTTGATTTTCAGCCTATGTTCTGCTAAAAACCGTTACTAAGTGTAGAATGCAATAATTTGTCTCAGTCTAAGAAAGCGATAAATACGGCTATCTGAACGAAGACCTACTCGTAGATATTGTTTTTACTTAGGAGTCACTTCGGATAAATCTGAGGGATTTTCTGAGAGTTTCGTTTTCATTTTATTTCTATAGAGATTCAATGAACATTTTCTGAGCTCGAATTGTCTCTTTAATTCGTTCTACACTTTTTTGCCAATTTTTGCTCGTTCTTCTATTAACGCTAATAGTACTTGTTCGTGATAGGAGAGCCGGATTGTCGGCTGTTCTTAAACTTTAGCATCAAATTCGACAAACTGGACATAACCAGTTGCTTATAGGTTCTGAACTCTGGCTTAGAGCTTGGAAATGTATTGTTTGAGTTCTTGTTTTTTATCGTTGAGAGTGTTCAAATAAGTCTTAAAAGTATAATTCTTCAGCATTTTGATTTTTTCGCTGGCCTTCAAAGATGCCGTATATTTTTTATTTTCTTCGATTATTTCCGCTTTGATATCATTGAAGCTTAAGACATTCTTTTCGATTTCCTTAAACAGACTATAGGGTAGATGCCTCTTTTCTCCTCCTCCTTATTTTATTTTGGTAATTGAGTTCAGGAGATTATGAGTGCTCACCTGTATAGATTACATATCCCTTCGAAATTTATCCATGAAAGCAAGCTCTATTTCGAATACCTTACATTTCGGTTATTTCTTTTTGATGGGCCTCCTACCTTTCGGATCATCGGATTTATTTTTATTAACGTTGTCGTGATCGAGGACATCAGTGAGATCAAACTACTGCATTATTTTATATGGAAATATTATACATTAATGAATGAATGAATGCCACTATAATATCAAATTTGCTCAACAATTCGCATTTTGTTTGATTCTTAGAATTAGATATCGCCCAGGATCAGAGAATTATCGATTATTTATTTGGTGGAGGATTGGACTTCTACATTTTTGGGAGTGTAGGTTTAGTAACCCAATTTTGCATTGACTAATGGGGCCACTCCGATGAGCATGTAGGTAGCAAGTAGGAGTCCTAGACAGTTAAGTATCCATATTAGTAGTGCCTTATATTAGACTGCCATGTTGATCTTGACCCAGAAGGGATTCATACAAACAGCGACTGGTAAGATAGATATAACGAGTGTGACTATAGTTCTGAGCATAAACTTCTTAGATTTTCTCCCATAGTTTAAAGATTTCATGAAATTCTATTGATTCCGGTTTAGTGTGAGTCCATACATTATGCCAAATGCACTCATTATCAATGCAGAATCCTTGAGACATCGATACTGAAAGCTCGAAACTTACTCAATATCCTTACATTTCGCTATTTATTCTAACACTTTCTGATATTTCTTGTTGTCGTACTTAGGCCAATATGCAGCCAAAACAGCAAACGAACAGTAAAAGAACATCAAAAAAGTAATAAGAGCAATTGTTTATTTCCGCAGTTTGTTTTTACACGACCGAATACACAGCTTAGCCACTAAATTTTAGAATAAGATGTAATACATCAAAATCGAGAAGCAGCCGAAACTCAATCCAAACATCACCTGATTAATGGAATGCATCCCTAAAATGAGCCTTGAAAAAATGACGGCTCCTTGAACGAGTAGCCCTACAATATACAAAGAGTATAGTTTAGTTTTAGTCAGTTTGTACCCTCTTTAAATGAATCTGATGATAAACTAGATGAGAACAAGCCCAAGCATTGAATGTCCACTTGGGGAGCCATACTCAGTGTAGCATACAAACTATCTCATCTCTATATTTGCTTCTTGTATCCAAAATGGCCGGGCTTGGTGTGCAAGCATCTTGATGAATGATAGGATCACGGAAATTAAGATGAACCAAATGAGGAAGATTATGATTTCGAATTTGCGGTGTGAAAATAAATACATTAGGAGGATGTATCCTGCGCAGACGATTGGGTTGAATAAATTGGAGAACAAGTTCATTATTATTGTGAAAGTGTTAGATCCCAGGAAGCTGTTTGTTTGCCAGTTTGGGACTTCGTTCAGATATAAGTTATATGTTGAGCTATTGAACAAAAGATTGGTTATTAACGCTCCTATGAAAGCAGTGGTCCCGATAATGCCCAGCGTAGGATTTACCATTAGTCTTATATATTAATTGATAATATAGAAATATTGCTGTGATCATCATCTGAATGTTGTGCTATCTGAATATCATGTTGTTTGAATATGGTGCCATTGAATATGCTTATTTTATATGGAGTTATCGACTAGATTATAATAGATATTGGTAGCCCTGATAAATTGAAATAGTAATCATAAAAATTTAAGTTTGTATTAATTGAAGAACTTGCGATCGCAGAATTCTGGCTCATTTTCGTTCACTTGCTTTGATTTCTGTAAGCAAATTGTTTTCTTTCTTTTAGGCTTGCATTTGAGCAGCTCGGAGTTATTTTTGGGTTACTTAAGAAAAGGACTATATGAAATTGATCTCCGAATTATCTCTTAGTTATCATCGAATTCGATAGTCTTCAGTTTAATTGGCATCACAGCCTTAATGGCCTGACAGTATTCCATGTTCTCATCAGTTGTAGTGCTTCTTATCTGACGACTATTTCTGACCTTCACATCTTATTTCATGGTCTTAAGTGAAGGCAATTTAAGAAGATTCAGGTTGTTCGCTTTTTTACGAGCTGCCTAATTCTTTTTCTAGCGGTCTTACTTTTTCTTTTACTCTTCATAGAACATTAAATTCTATTGAAGTTTCTGCAAAAGATTGGGTTATCTCTCTTAATTAATCTCAGAAACTTATCTCCAACCTTCTATACCATGCTTTATTAAAAGCTGCTTCTGCTCTTTATAAGCTAATAAATGGCTTCTCTGCATCTGAAACCTTTATGGTAGATTTCTCTGCTTTATTTATTTGTTTATTGATTTATTTGCTTATTATGGTATTCTATTAAAGCTAATAAGACTGATGCATGCAATTTTGTCAGCATTGTCGATTTTGCGATTTTTTCAAATTATATATCATCAATTATTAGCACTATTGATTAAATAGCAATGAGCAAAGATAAGGGGAAGTATAAGGTTGTTTTTTTGGGGGAGCAGTCCACAGGAAAGACATCGATATTAACCAGATTCATTGATGATAAATTCGAAGCGAGTTTGGGAGTACCTTTATCTAGATGTAGGCGACAGTCGGAATAGATTTTATGGCCAAAACATTGATAGTCGGGGGTAAGGCCTTAAGGCTTCAGTTCTGGGATACTGCAGGGCAATAAAGATTTAGATCATTGATCCCGAACTATTTGAAGGAGGCCTCAATTGCATTTTTAGTGTTCGACATCAGCAGTAACTTATATCCCATTCAAAGACGAGAAGAGTTTTGCAAATCTGCCTGAATGGATCGACATCTGTAACCAAAATTTGCCAGAGAAATCAATAATGATCCTACTTGGAAATAAATCTGATCTCGAGGAAGAGAGATAGGTGAGCGAAGTCAGCGCACGTTAGAAAGCTACAGGCTACAAACTGAAATACTTCGAAGTTAGCGCAAAGACAGGGAACAACATCAAATAATCATTGAACATAGCTTGCTAAGACTTGCTCGAAACCTCTCGTAGAATAAATCAAGATCGCCTTGAAGTACTCTTCTCACTCCTACGCAGAAAACACAAACAGAAATTAAGAAGGTGGAACTCGATAAAAGCAAAACTAGTTTTAATAACCAAAATTTTCAATTAAATGCAATCAAGAAAGAGGAGAATATTGCTCCAGGATCGAGATGCTGTTGATAAAGTTTAATGCTTGCATGGTTATGATATATTTATCGAAATAAATAGCTGTAAGCTATCTGCATAGTCTGAATATAACACTGCATTAACACTGCATTAACACTGCATTAACACTGCATTAACACTGCATAGTCTGAATATAACACTGAATATAACACTGAATATAACACTGCATTAACACTGCATTAACACTGCATTAACACTGGGGTTGGGGTTGGGGTTGGGGTTGGGGTTGGGGTTGGGGTTGGGATTAACACTGCATTAACACTGCATTAACACTGCATTAACACTGCATAGTCTGAATATAGCTCTGTATTAAGACCAATCATTAAATCACTATTTAATTGTTGTGGGCGAGCTCGTTAATCACACTCAAGAACTCGTGTGAGGCCTGGATAAATGTTGAGGGGCTGTTCGTGGTGACTATGATTTATCTGTATTTGTCAGTTTATTCTAAGCCTTCGAGGATCCCCAATGCGATTTCCTTCATGCTTCCAAGCTCAACAGAATATGGAATGCAAATTGAACTAAACTATCCCACGAGTGAGTTGCCCGCGCAGATGAGTGATTTCATAATTTGTCGCATCATTTCCGTGTTTTTTTTATCGATTTTTGTAAAAGCGAAAGCGTCGAACTCTGTGATATCCTTACATTTCTGTAGGTATATCTAACCTACCTCTTTTGCTTTTTCTTTCAACTTCTTCTTGTAATTGAAACTGCTTTGGTTTATCATGTTTCCAGGGTAGAGATCCAAGTGGTATTCTGAGTACGGGAAAAAGAGAATCGAACACATATGATCCTTTATTCTCGACATAAAGAAACTGAGCTTTGTTCGTTTTATATAGATGCTGACAGAGGGCCAGCATTTTGAGCCAATTGGTGGTTGAGCCATCGTTTTATTGATTCGAAATTACTCGAGTCCTGAAGAAATAGGGGTTAACCGCGGTCTTGCTTCAATAACAGAAATTTAATTCTAATTAAAGACTGGAGAATGGGAGGCAGCTGGAACTTAAATGTTGTTGTTTAGGATTTGGTTTCTGTCATCATTGTATGGATGAGATCCATAAGGCCTGTCACGATGGTAGCTGGGTTCTTGTCTATCGAATTATCTTCTCTATTCCCTGAATCCTCCTCCCCTCCATCCACGACCTCTCCTTTATTGAAATCCGCGATTAAAATCTCGATCTTATCTATCTTATCCTCCTCTTCCGAATCCAAACCTTCCTCCTCCTCTATAATCATTAAAGCCTCTTCCTCTGCCTCTGCCTTTGAAATCGTCGTTTCCTCTGTCATTAAAGTAGCCTCCCCTCCCTCCGAAATATGAACCTCTTTCATCATTATTATCTGTAAAATTTCCTCTTCCGCCTCCTCCCCGACCTCCTTCATTTCTATCTTCTCCTCTTCCTCCTCCTCTCCCTCCTCTTCCTTGGCCCTAAGATTAATCTGAAGGATATCTGTCGTTTTTGATTTACTCTCGGCCTTGAAAGCCCCCATTGCCTCTTCCTCCTTGACTTGTATAAACTTCAGATTTCTTTTTGAATGCATCTTCTTTAATTTCCTTGCCCTCTTGATCTTCATTGTCTTCCCAGCTGAGTGAAATATCATTCCCATCTTTAGATATTGATTCTGCTTTGATATTTTATTTTATACTAGGCTTTGCCTCATTCTTCACTAAAGTGTTCGTGCTTTTAATATCTGGGGAAGTTTACCGTTTTGGAATATTCGATAAATTCAACTCATTGAGCTCATTTAGCCCAGTTAAATCATTTAGTTCATTTAAGTTGGTGGTCAGGTTCGTAATGACTTTATTCGTTGAGTCTGGGTTTAAAATTTATGTAGGAAGTCTGCCATTGGGATGCATTTTATCATTAGAAATTATAGCTGCATGATTCTAATGATTGATTTAGGAGCTATTTGGTAACTCTGCTTTCTCACTATTCTGGCCAGCAGAATCAGACTATTACTCCAATTATACCACATGGTCACCTTATTTTTATTCCCTACCTCCTTATGGTATGGAAATCTTCTGGTTAACTGGTTAATCTAGAACATTCTGCAAACAATCGGATTGTGATTATGAGGCTTCCGGGAGACCTTAAGCATTTACCCCTTGTCTCTGCAATCCAGATAATATTTCATTAGAGGGGACAGCCGCCTAGGAATCAGAATTCCATGATTCATCCTCACTCATTTCTTGAAAGATCGATCTAAAAATATGCCTCTAATTAATGACATTCTACAAATAATTGGCCTCAGGAAATAATAAAATAATTCATTGTTTGCCCACATTATATTTATAATCATTGTCAGAATTATACAGAATATAAATGTAATTGCTTTTCTGTTATTTATACTTATAATTGCAATAAAATACATGTTTCGCCATTCGGGGTTGGGGTTGGGGTTGGGGTTGGGGTTGGGGTTGGGGTTGGGGTTGGGGTTGA
>NW_028282211.1:0-30633 GCF_059751285.1 Brachycentrus maculatus | reverse complement strand
TCCCAACCCCAACCCCAACCCCAACCCCAACCCCAACCCCAACCCCAACCCCAACCCCAGGGTTTTACTATTGTGATGTTTATGTTTATGTCTATGATGCTTTATGTAGATGATGATAATGATCGCCATATGAATATGAATACTATTAGAGAAATATCAATACTGTCTCTTTAGCGATTGCCTTTTGAAATACGGAAGCATTCTTCTAACTCTCCATAGATCCGCCTTCGCAATATATGCCGGCCTCTTTTTCCTCTGCAGATTACTTCTACTTTTATGACGTCTCAAATGATATCTTTCAGCATGTAATCTCTTAAACTGCCTATTCCAACGTGGCCCAACAATTTTAATACGTTTAAGTAATCCCTTCCGATTCTTTAAGCGCTGTTGTGTCACCGCTGTCCTGGTATTAAGCTTGTGAGAAATATAGCCTTTCCTACTTTTCGAGAGTAAATGTCCTTTCATTCTGGTTGGCTTCTTGAAAACGGGGCTTAACTAGACTGGTTTTTTATTGGCCTAGAAGAGGCTCATGAATGCAAATGAATGGTGATAGGGAGTTGCTAGGAATGTGGGGTTGCAGAGTAAGGTGGAGAGGGGGTTTAGCAGTCTTCTCATCACAATCATAATAAATTAATTAATTGAATATGAATGTGATATTCGCATTATTAACTAATCTTTAACAATTTAATATTCTATTTGAAAATAATCACTATAACGACACTCCAAAGATAATGTTCCATTTAGGAATCGAGAAATAATTTAAATTTGCTTAAACTAATTAATATTTGTGTGAAATTCATTAGCCATTTATAAAACTCATAAGCCACTTATAAAATTGATAAGTTATTTCTGAAAATAGTACTAAGAATGCATGAAAAATAAGAATAGTATGAACATTGGAGAGTATATCACAAATTATGTCTATTTTGAACTGTTTTATGTTTCTTCATTCCTGGGATAGTATTTGCAAGTTTCGACTTTTCAGATTATGAGAATGCGAAGAGAATGCAGGTTCCCCAACATCTACAATCTCAAGTTCTTCATCCGTTGACACACTAGGTTTCCTATCATAAGCAGGAACATTCGGAAGTGACCTCTTCTGAATATAATACATTTTGCTGATATCCTCAGTGCATATGTAATATTGTTCACCTCGGCTCTGTACAGTCACATATATCCTATCCATAGATTTTTAAATTATTGTCAATACAACCCTTTCATAATAATAAATACACATAAATGCAATATTGATTCTGTTACAGTATTCATTTCCAATATTTTATGGTGTAATTTTTCGGTATGGGATATATCGTTATAAGGGTTTTATTGATTCATTGTATTTGTTGCTTGGGGAATTGGGGATTGGATGTTTGGATGTTTGGGGAGTAAAGGATTATATTGGAAGGAAATTGGATGTTTGAATTTTAAGGATTTTGAAGGATAGGAATGTTGGGAATTGGAAAGTAATGTTTAGGGGCTATTTTATGTCTTTTTGGAAATCGGTTTTAGCAATATATGTGTACAAATAGATAGATAAATTTCAATATGGTCGATGAATATCAGATAATTAGAACATTAAAACATTTCTATGTGTGCTGATACTCTCTAACATATAAAAATTGACTTATGGATTCGATTTAATGGCATTGTATTTGTAGATATCGATATTTATGTGCGATAATTTAAGTTTGTTCATATAATCTGTGATCTAATTGTGAAATTCTGATATTTTAGGAGTATTCGTTGAGTTTTAAAATGTTAAGTTAGACTATGGGCATTGTTATATGTGTTAGAAATGATAACGCCAATGTTTTACAAGTATTTAATATTATATAAACATAAATATATACATAAGTAGCATAATTTTATAATGTAATGGTATAATTGTATATATTAATTGTTGATTTGTTTTTTCTTATTATTAAGAGAATGCGGATAAAGATAAGATAATAGTATAGATTCTATGGGATGCTATTCTTATGATATAAAGATGTGATTATATCAGATGACTGCAATAACCAAATTAATTTATCGACAATAAAAGCATGAAAAGCATAAAAACACAAAAATTAAATATGATAGTGTTATAGTGTTAGATTGTGATATTTTTATATTTGTATATTACTATAGATTCCAGTATTTGTTTATAGTTGCATAATTGTCAACTCAGAGAGTTTGTTTCGTAATAGATTCACATTGCATCCTTAATAATTACTCATTTCCATTATATGATTGTTTTTATGCTAATTAATCATATAATTAGCACTATCCATAATGTCAATTGAGCATGCACATATATATATAACATACAATAACATATAGCATACAAATATAGCATACAAATACACACATACACTCCATTCATTCATAAATATCAGTTTAATTTCAATATCATGATCGTGATGTTGTCATTTGAACCATTTTCAATTGCCAGTTTCATAAGCCTACGATTCAAGGAATCCGCTTCTGATTACTATTTGATAACACTCATAATCTTCTGAGCATCAATAAAATCCCAAAAACCATCACTCCCCACAATCAAATACTTATGCGATAGCCTAATCTACACTTTGACCACATCAGGAGTTGCAGTAAGTCCCATAGTCTTCAACGAATAATCCCCAAATGCTCTCGTAACCGCCAATACCCCACAAAGCCTATTCTTTAATATCTTTCCACCAGAGCTCCTATAATAAATATTATTGTTACTAAACTCTTTTCTTTTAGGCTGGATTATTCGCACGATGCTAGATTGTTAGATTTTTGAACTAGTGGTCGCTGAAGATATAGGCTGAACTATCCCCGACATATGCTAGATATAACATTCTTTTGGATTACTCTAGGAGAATTAGGCCGACAGTTCCAGTGGACCCGGATTGGCCATCGTATCCATTATGTAATAAGAGATCAGCCTGAAATATATGCAACGGAATACTTCCTCGAAACTCTTCTCTAGGATCGTTCTGTAATCACTTCCGTATGATTTGTTGTTTGTGTTGTTTGTGTTCTTTTTGTCGATTGGGCCGTCATTTTTAGATTTGCCAGATAATGCAGATTTGACTATCTACTCATAAACAAGCAAGACCTACATTTTATATTAAATTCGGTAATTTCTTAGAGATGGTGTTGCCTCCATGGCCATCGAAGACCCCGAAGAGTATTGATTTTGGGCATTTTGGGAGAAAGCAATCTGTGGCCATCCATACTGTATTATTATGCAGGGAATGTACCATCTTCCATCGATTCGCGGTATGTTGGGTTGGGGTATTAGATGACACTATACTGTTTCACTCCTACGGCATTTGATATGAATTTTTGGGGCATTTATTGCATCATTGTCTTGGCGATTTGCTAATTTATATTGGAGATAGGATTGTATACATAATACATATGAGCATATACACATACATAAACACATTATAACATACACATCTTAAAATATTAGCATACAAATATATAGATATACATGCATTCTCCTTCGATATACAAATCTGAAATACTGACTTTTTCATTAATATTAATTGCTCAATTGAATGCCGTGTGGTGATAATTATACAATTCTTAAGCTTTATCAGATTGCCTGATGAATAAAGAGAGCATTTTGACTAAATACTGCATTTACTGATCATATCGGATATCGATGAGAATACAAAATCTAATCAAACACATCAATAATTCGTAGATCCCAATCTTAAATAATAAAAGCCCATTTATCATAAACTCCCATCACTAAAACATTCCTTCATTAAAAACATCATATCAATCATATTCAATCCTCAAATATATTACCTCAGATGTAACTAAAATCTAATCGAACCCGTTTATTATAAATATTGCTCAAATTGAAAACACCATATCAGATCATCAAATAGCATCACATAAATCAAATCATCTCATCAGACTCCTCGTTCGTTTCCCATAAATTTCCATCTTCTCCAAACTGAACATCTTGGCCATACCTCGAAACTGGAAATAAAGGCATAAACTATTAATTCTCTGACAATGGAGTCCGATATTGAGAAAGGTCCCCTATATTCCAATTCGGATGACATTATATATACTTTTCATGTAAGTCTCGACGTTAGTTTGCTTATTGATCGAAGTTATTGTGGCTGTAGTCAGTGTAATTTCTCATTATTGGGAAAACTGTATCGAAATCTATGTCTTTGCAATTTGTATATCGAATAATATTTTATAATTCGGGGAAGTGTTAACATTAGGGCGCGTATGGTTCACTATAAAGCTGTTACTTTGGGGGGAGTTTTCTTTAGGATTTGAAAGTGTGGGTTTGTTTTGAGTTTGAGAATGTTGCTGAATTGTGGAGGGTTCCGAATTTCTTATGTTCAGATTGTTGCATGCTTTAATATTATTAATTGTATGATTGCCAATGTGTAATGTGTAATATGTAATATGCAATGGGCAGAAAAATACGTATATAAATAAACAAAAAATAGAAACAAAAGCAATAGCGAATACGGGCATTAAATTCTGTGATTCATTAATTTTCCTATTCATTTATTATACATATGACCATTTTACAACATAATAAAACCGATATTAACTTTCCCTTGAAATTGTAAGCACTTGCCTTAATTGAACATTAATCTCTCTCAAATAAGATAAACCCCACCATAAATCAAGCCCAAAGAATAAAGGACAACAACAAAAACAACAATTGAACTATCTAAACCCTCATAATATATATACATACATAAACCATTAATCACTCCAATAACACATGTCCCTAAATCCTTATATATAATCAAAATCCTATAAATCCAATAATATCTTAACAGAGAATGTATTCATTCATTTATATTAAGATATAAGGCAATGACGCATACTCAGATCTTGTTGCTATTTATTTTCATCTATGAGCTACAAGCCAAGAATCTAAGGAGCTAAGGAGATTAAGATAGTAGTAGTAGACTGATGGATTCTTCTAATCCTGGAGGCCTTGTTATTGGTTTTGTAATTGGCCCAGTTTTATTCTTTTGTTCTTTCTTCTTTGTTTGGGTGAATGAGAAGAAAGCTGCAATCGATTAGAAGCGAGTTAAAATAGTGAGTAAGAAAGTGTAAATGGGAATTAACGAGGAGACAAATTCTGAAATTGATAAATAGCTTAGAATATCTGTGGCTTATTGTTCGAAAAAACCATTGATTATAGAGTGTGCCATTGATAAAGAGCTATCAGTCAGGATTGAGGATGCGCTTAGGATTTAGCGTAGAGTTTAAGTAATGGAGTATAGGCTGATTAACAATTAGGGGCATCTTCTGTGGGTTACAGACAATGAGCCCGAAATTACTACCAACAACAATAACAACACTCAGACTCACACAAATTCCCCAAATATGTGGATCCTCCAACCCCAAACAAACCTCGCCTAGAAAGTTTGCCTCGGACAATACTTCCTAAACAAAGACCAAATCTCCCATAACTCCTGCAACAAAACCTACAAATTCACAGATCCAGATATCGAATAGATTTCAAAATCCCTAAACATCTCCAAAAGTAACCTAAAACTATCAGACTAATATCTCTATATCCTCGCAGATGAGAAGATTTCAATATAAGCACATGGCACTCTTCGCATAAAACTTTAGTACAAGAAACTACCAGATAGTCTATCAATAATTGCAGGAGTAAACAACAATAACTTCTTCGAGCCTTATGAATTTAACGCCAATGATTAGTTCTGTTGTGAAGGTCGGGCTTATTGCTTTATGTGTGAAGTTCTTGGCAGATGCATGAAACCTATGAACTCACTTAGCATCCTTTAATAGGGTAAGTACACTCCTGAACAACTAATAAACAAGTAACTAAAAACAAACAACATAGTCCGCCTTATATTCCGGATAATAGCTTTTGTGATTATGTTTATAGGGGTCTATATGTTATTCTTGCCGATGACTGATGTGCTTGGTTATGTGCCTTTCTTTGAGAGCTATTTGAAGGATATTAAGGGATATATTCTATTGGGTTCGTTGTTGGCAACTCTACCGCTATATGTTGTTAGTTTGAGTGTTGCTTGGTTGGTCTATAGTCCGAAGAAGGGAATTATACTTTTGTTGACATCTGTTGGGATTATTGTTGTTTTTATTGTGTTGGGAGTGGCTTTATGATTGTGTTTGATGTTTTTATTTTATGTGTTGGTTTGAGTGTTGTGTTACTATATTGATATGTTATGTTAATATGATTATGGTTATGTTCTGCTATTATATATAAATATGCTATATTTCTGGTTATGTTATTATGTTATTATTGTTATGTTATTCTGTTAATATGGTGATAGTCATGCTATTATATATATGCTATATTATGTATAGTCTCGTTATAATGTTAAACTCTCAAATTCCTTTAATTCCATACACTTATAGCATTATAATATCAAATTCTAATTCTAATAACACACATAAATAATACACATAAATAAACCCATACATAAATATCAAATGGGCTCCTTATACATTGGGGTTGGGGTTGGGGTTGGGGTTGGGGTTGGGGTTGGGTTGGGGTTGGGGTTGGGATCCTACTACTCCACCCGAATCCACAATCATAACAAAGTTCACGCAATAATGATGGACACATAGCCTAAAGTCCTCAAACCAATCCAAGAACATCCACCATCATGGATTGACACAGATAACATCAAATATTTTCAATCAGGTCGAGGCAATAATTGGTCATATGGATATATGCATGATTTGCCTCAAATAAGAAAATAACCATTAACCCAATAACTAACAGAATTCAAACTCTATAATAACAACAACAATAAGTAATCGTAACAAAATCAGCAATAAAGAATTCACACTAAATAGAAATGTTTCATTGAGGGGCATAAACAGTTTAGTCATGTTCACAGAAACAAGGCTTAAAATGGGTTAAATTAATTTGAAGATAATGACGATGATTGTAAAAAAGGAACAGGTTTCAAATAAGATGAGTAAAACAAAATAAGAAAGATAAATAAATTCGAAGAGGAAATCCTTATCAATCGATACTTGAAATAGAATAAATAAATTGCGGAATATGCTCTAGAGAGGATCAGACAGTAATTAGAGTATACGGACTGTCCGCTTTGTATTAATGTAGTGTGTAGTCTAGGAGGAGGAACAGGCTCAGGACTGGGTACCAAGATTATTGAAAAGATATCGGAGTAGTTTGCAATTGATACCTACGCTCATGTTATATTACCTAACAAATCAGGGGAGACTCCTTTACAGGTTTATAACTGCCTTTTATCATTGGCTTTGATTCAGGAGTTTAGTACCGTGATATTCCCATATGAAAATGATAACATGATACATATGTTTACGGATGGGGAGACTGGAGTGTTAGGGAAGGGTTCTGAAACTTAGAATGGGGGTAAGTTTATGAATGATCTTGATTTTATTAATGATGAGATTGCGAGTATGCAGGCAAGGCTTTTTAAGGTGAATTAAGTTTAGGGGTATGAGAGATTCTACACAGACATAGTCTCAGACTGCATAGTCTCAAACTAAATGAAATACATCTCCCTATTTGGCGCATCCTCCAACCCTTCCACAAACAATAACAACACACAATTCAATGAAGCCTTCGACAAACTATGCCACCAGCTCCGAGTCTACAACTAATAAATCTACCAAATAGATGGCATCGAAACAAAGAGATAAAAAGCCATCTCATCAACAATGCTAATAACACACCCACATTCCGCACAATCGACAACAACCAATATGTTCGGATAGTCCAACTACAAAAAACTGAAATCATTAATAAATCCAATGCATGCAACAGATTTCAACAAAGATAGTCATTTTTATAGGTTTTAATAGTATCAATGTTTGCCGATGCCGATACAGAATGCAAAGAAGAGTAAGAATGATGCGAGGACGAATATTGTCTTTATGATGAACCATTCGAATATTGTGAGGTATTTGGATTATTTGTTATTGTCGGGGAAGAAGAAGATGGAGGCGAAGGCATATTTATGGCATTATGAGTATGCGGATTTGGAGGGGGCGGTGAATAATGTGGAGAGGGTTGTTGATCAGTATCGTTATTATACGTTATGATGCTATTTATAAATATGATATGTGGGGTCGGCCATGGTTCGATATCTTAAAGTGTCAATGTGGCATATACACACATACTACCCGTATCTATCCTATTTATATATATATAGATTCGATATTTATAATGGTTCGATGATATACCCATATTAATGAATTTCAGTATTAAATCATTACCATACCTAACAAATAAATAAATAAACTAACTAACAATTAACAATTAAATACAAATACATAAATACATTCATAACAAAAATATTAAATGAATGAAATTTATTAATAGTACTCGCATTATATATATATATTATAAGAATTAGACTATGATTAGAAATGCAAACCGAATCAACAAAATAACAGAAATATTTCATCCTTTTGCATTAAAAGCAGAATATCCCATTTGTTGAGACATAACTTTTCAATTAGTTTGATTTAATAATTTGACTGTTATCCATGTAGCGATATGATATACAGGATAATATTCTTAAAGGAATCAGTGTGTTCTTGGTTTGAAGTGATGTAATTAGGGGCATTTGATGGAAATTGTCTGATTTTGAGGGAGACTGTGTTATGGGGACTTTCGAGCGAAGGATTCTATTTTATTGGTTGCCGCTGAAGAATAATATGGTTCACTAAAATTGTTAGGGTTATCCCCAAACTTAGGTTTTTCACATGTAATTCTTTGTACGTTAAGGAAAGGTGTCTTCAAAGTGAAAATGAACCCCTAAGAGCTCACAGTTCGACATAATCATTAGTTAATAATTTTGTAAAGAATGTTCAGATATCAGGGATATCAGACAAAACTGACAACCCCAATGATAATCCTTTACTCGTTCATGCATTTTGTAATGATGACAACATCAAATGGAATTCTGAACAGTTTGATTAGTCCAATTGCACCTGCTCTTCCTGTCAACATCTTTTATCAAGTGCCTTCAAGTTAACAGTTGACAAAGTTAGTGATCGAGACCAATAGTGCAGGGATTATCAAGATTGTGCAGACCATTAGTGAAAATAAGAATTTGGAATGTTATCATACATTGGCATATTTCTTGGAACTCAGAGGGAAAATAAACATTGCCCTAAATTAAAATACAGTCTAAAAAGCGAGGTTGTCAACCATTATTCGTTCATCCGAAGATCTCATAAAAATGTATCAGGCCTAAATCAACAGTTCTTTAGGATGGCAATAAATCTTAAAAATAAGCTCACAGAAAGTGACACTCATGGAGTAATTAAACAACCTGACAAAGTTATACTCTCTGTACAATGCAGCCAAAATAAAGATCGAACCCGAACAACAAAGAATAATCAATTACAACATATAAATACAAAGCATCCAAAATATGACAGCGCTACAACTTAAAAATATATAAGAAGAGTAATTCAGGCTTGTGGAAATCTAATCGAATATTGCTCGATTGGAATAATTGTTGAAGGAGGAGAAGACTAAGAAATAAGCTGTGGGTTTTAGGATTGAGGCTTTGAAGAATATTGTGAATGACAATACTATTAAGACTAAGACTATTCAGAATATTATAGCGAATACAGAGAGGGCTATTCAGTCGATTCGAACATCTTCGGCTCAGATACGGACAACTTATTCATTTGTTTAGGTGCAGGCTTAGCGTCTGAGAGCAAATATAAGTTAGTTACAGAGTAAATAGGATAGTCTTACGAAGAAAATACAAAACTTATAGAATAAAATATAAGCAGAAACGAAGAAATTGGAGTACTCAAAGCAATAGAATATAACAAACGCAATCACATCATTCAAATCAATCCTCATAGGCATCTCCGAACAAATATAATCACAATATTAAAAGTGTTTTGCCACTGATGGTCGCATGCAACCCGTCAAAGTAAACAACCAAATCCTCTACATCATGAAAACCGAGGGTTTTATCACATATATCAACAACATGTACACAATTAAAAGTGATCTATCTCCTCCAAATGCAATAGGACTGGGCAAAATAGATGCCTTCTCACTTTAATGGATCACAAGATTTGGAAACCCAATCTACTCCTACGAATAATTCACCAAAGCCAACCCCAGAGTCGCAAAAAACTACACATGTCTCGACATTAAGAATACAATTCAGGGATTTGGGACAATCGAGAGTATTGCTCAGAATAGAATTATAGTCAGGGATTTGAAGTTTATAGTGAGGAACTTGATGATTGTTGCATGTAGTGGGCTTGAGTCTTCCATCAAATTGTCAAAGGTAGGGCAGAAGATATATTGGAGAGGTACTGTAATTGAGGGGGTGTTAAATTATGTGCAAGTTTACTGGGCGACGACATACTGATGTCTCAGCATTATGATTTATTCAATATTCTTGATCGTATACATTATTATAGATGGTGGCTGTATGGTTTATGCATATGTTAATTGTACTATGATCACAAGCTGCAATGATTTTATGATACTGGTTTTCATGCATAAATTCAGTAATTAATACTCGTGAGAATATATTGATAACAGCGCTTACTTCTTCTGATTTAAGCAGCAAGCTTATTAAAATTATATGCTGTTCTGAGCTGAAGAATAAGACGTAGACTTAGGCCATCAATTTTTGACAATCCTTTTTGACTTTCAAAATTGAATACAAATTCAAATCGAATTCCAGTTAAATTATATATAATACATGAACATTAGAACAACAATCTTGACAATTCTTACCAATTTACAATAACTCGATCGATTACACTACTAACAATATGATGATAACTTAAATAAATTACTTATGAAGCTGTATATATTCTGCAATCTTTCTCCTATTACTATTTTACTAACTGTCTCTCTTATTGTTTATACTCATATATTATACTCATATATTATGCTCATATAATATACTCATATTTTTATATAGGAATTAAATATTTTTAGATAAAGGGCTATCACTCGCTTTTATTTTTAGCCTCCATGTTTTGTAACACATTTCTAATGTCGATTTCTTCAATGTTTTTAGAATTTCTTCTTATAGCATAAAAAGCTGATTAGTTCACTAAAGTTTCTATGTCTGCACCACTCCATCCATTATGTGTGCTCATTAGATCTCTGATGAACACTGTTTCTATACAGCTTTTCTTATTCTGTAAATAATGATTGAAAATCTGGACTCTTTCTTAGAGATTTGGGAGAGGAGCATACACTTTTATGTCGAATCGTCCCGCGCGAAGAAGAGAAGCATCAACCATTTCCAATCTGTTTGTGGAGCCTATTACCAGAACTTTCTAACTTGAAGCAAAGCCATCTAACTCTGATAGTATCTGGTTGATTGTCGAATTCTTTTCACTGTTTGCATTCTCATATAAGTTGCTTGTCCCACGAGTTCCAAATCCATCTAATTCATCTATGTAAATAATTGAGGGTGCATCTTTTTTTGCTCTTTCGAATAAATCTCGGATTTTCTTTGGGCCCATTCCAATGTAAATTTAACAGAACTCTGCGGCATTGCATGAAAAGAATGAAACGTCGGCTTAGCATGAACATGCTTTCGCTAGTGTGGTTTTTCCTGTGCCTGGTGGTCCATATAATAGAACTCCTCGTCGCATTCTGGCTCCAAATTTCTGATACTTTTCGGGATTCTTAAAAAAGTCGATGATTTCCCTCAACGATTCTTTCGTGCTTTCGAGGCCAATGATATCATTGAACTTTACCTTCTGAGACGATTTTCCTTTATTATTTTTCGGCTTTGAAAAGTAGTTCTTCCACAATAAAAGCCCGAACAAAGAAGTACAAAATGAAGCTAAGAAATACTTCAACAGTTCTAAATTAGCACCACCATTATTATAAACACGAACGATCGCATTGCTTTCTAGTAGCTTACTAAGCGCTGTTGACATGAAACCTGAAGGAATAAAACTCTTCTAAACATTTTTGAAATCGTCCACGGATACAATAACATTCGACTTTATGAAAACCTCCTTAATTGCAGCCAAGTTCAAAGAACTAAAGAAATCCGAAAAAGGAACTGTCTTGATCTTTGGAATATTGTTCAGTTTCAGCATATATAATGCATACTTGGCAATAACTAGCAATGCGCAGGCAACCAGTATTTTGTAGTTTCTGTCGTAGTTACTCGCCTTGCTTAAAAGCATTTTGGCCATTCTTTTGATGATTTAGATTGCTCCCATTTGCGGATGTTGCCACTGTTGTGATGTTATGAAATATAATATTGACTATTTTTGTATGATGATGATGTCATATTTTATTTTATTCGGAACAAGGATTATGTGTTTATTATGCTATTGTATTGTGTCGGACTGTGTCATGTGCTCAAAATGTAATAAGTGTTGCATTTAATTATTCTCATATAACAGATACATTGCACTCCCAATACCAATATCTAGAAAGGAAGTTTAATAAACATCCTGCAATACACAATAAAGTTCGGATGGAAATGTTCAAAAATAATCTAAGCCTAAAATGATATAATATGCTGGAGATAACAATTAGCCTAATACTCCGGCATTTGCTATAATATTCAATTATCTAATCATTCGTCTTTTTGATGATAGTTGTAGCCTCCTTTTTTGATTAAATTGCTCTTGTTAGATCCGTTCTTATTTATTGGGTGATGTCTATACGTCGTATTTCTTTCTGGACCAGAGCTAATGAGCTAAGCTTGTACGCATTGACCCTAAAATTCTCGATTGTTTAATTAAGTGCAGGCTCTTTCTGCGTCTTCCTGGTTGAAATATTCAACTATTGCCCTTTACTCGAAGATAAGTCAATTTGTACATTGGATCGACCCATTTTGTCCCATTAAATTCGACAGCTTTTCAAACTCCCAAACACCTCACAAATACTCTAACTTCATATAAATACGTACTGATAGCTCATCTTTCTCAACACTATAATGAAGATTTGTCAGCTTTACAACACTCTTTATATCAATCGAAGATGGGTTGTGAATATTCCTGTTAATTCTGTTTATTCTGTGATTTGAATGATTTTTGTTTCTTTGGTAAGACTTCTATTATCAATTGACACATACAAATACCTAAACTTAACTATTGTTTACATTTGAGCCATTTCTTCGAGTTTGGGAAGTGAGTTCCCTCTGTAGTTTGCGTTTGTCTTTCAGAATTTATTCGTCTAAGGAGATCATCACTTTTAAAATAAATCTATTATTGTATATATTTCACGGCCTTTATATTATTCATATATATATTTATCATTCATCCCACACAATAATCAGCTGATGTAATTGTTTTGCTGGAGTTTCGTTTATTTTAGCAAATCTTGGCTTTTTGGCGCACGAGGGCTTTAATTTTAATCTCGATGAATTTTTTGATGAATCTTTCGATGAATCTCTAGGTTATTTTTTCGATGAATCTCTAGGTTATTTTTTCTTGAATACAGTTTCGAAATTACTTTACTCTGAGTTGCCAATTATTGATTTTATAGCCACTTTTTTTTTCTTGGTTTCATGCTTTACATTCACAGAATCATTGTTATTTTTATTTTTTTTAAATAGAAAATCATTGCTGTTCTTTAAAATCGATGATTGGTGACTTTAAGTTATTTTAGGTTCTTCCTTAGTTTCCATTTTGTTTGCATTAGGAGGTTGTTAATTTTAATTCTATTCTTCTTTTTTCTATTTGGGTTGCTTTGAAATTTTGAACAGACTTAATGGTAAGAAATCGAAGACCATCATTATTAAGATATTAGCGAGGAGCAAATACAGCACAATTTCTTGAATGTTCAGAGAGATTTACTCATTCCAATTTTAGTGGATAAGCGCGTACTCAAAATATAGAGCAATGTTCAGAAGGAGAAAGAGAAAGCGGTAGCTGAGATGCAATACCAGCATTGATTTTGTGAGGAATATTTTGCTTCGGCACTCGAGCTTTATTAAAAAGGCGATCAGACAAATTTAGACCAAACATAACCAACCTATTTATGCGGCATAGAATTCATAGAGGAAGTAGTGAATACTACCGGCCAGTAGACATCGAATTAGATTCGCTGTCAGGAAGCAGTAGCTTTGGAAGCATCTGTAGAAGTATGAAATGAAGTAGCCGGCCCTCTTCTGCAAATACTTGCCGATGAGAAAGTAAAAAGTGAGGGCAAAGACGATGAGCACAAAGAGAAAGAAGACAGTAAACATCAGTGACAGTTTGTCCGCGAATTGAAAAGAGAAACCCATTCGAATGTGTCCGAAGCAGATGTACGCAAAATATGAGGCATTCCCTTCAAAGAGCATTTGCATAAGCGCAGCTTTCCCAAAATAGAATTTTCGAAAGAATGAGCTAAACTCGTAATTGAACAGAATCTTGAATGCTATGTATAATATTGCACACAGTATTAAATTTTGAGGCACAGACAATAGGAAGTAGGGCAGTAAAGCTTGGATCAATGTTTGTGGAGAATTTTCTATCTGTACGAATGTCTATCGGGTGAAGTTGGTGTAATCGGTGAAAGGCAGCTTTTTTTCGATGGTAGAGATATTCAAAACGCTTTCTAGAACTCGGAATTTGTAATGCTCTAACGTCACTATAGTGAAAAAGGTATCATTTAACACTTTCTGATAGTTTCTTTTATCATAATAATATAGCCAAAGGTCATCGACGAACATCGCAATGCACTCCAATGAAACGAACATATGAATTGGTAAAGAATTCAAGGATGCCAAAAACATTGTTAAGTTTGGACTTAGTATTGTACTGTTCACTTAAAGTTTATACTTAACAATTATAGAATTATTCGTTTCATTTGCTGTCGAATTCGTTGTTTCATTTACTGTTGAAATCGTTGTTTCATTTACTGTTAAATTTGGCGGAAGAGGAGCGACGTATAATAAACTCAATGAATCGATAAGAGTCCCGTAGCTATCTATTGTACCTATTTATTATATTCTTATTGAGTGTGTCCCAGAGGAGCATTCGAGCATCATTGTTATTAGCGTAGGGATGGTTGTAGAGTTCGGAGTACTGGTACCAACAATTATGTTATTCAAAACTACCTGCAATACATAGGTGGGATAATCCGTTGTGCGTGCTAATATATAATATTTAAATTCATATATTCCAGCTTATGGGACTGTGAGAGTCTGCATAATATGGCCATTGATGCTTTGGGATTACATTTCGACGTATTGACCTGTTCCGAAATCATATTGGTAGTGTGATATTGTTGTCAACTATACGTCAGAAAATGTATAATTCGTTATTGGGTGTACTAAATGCGCCGGAATGCCTAACAAGGGCTCTTCGAATCCTGGGTTTGCCACATAGTTTATTTGAGCATAAACTGAAAACACTATCATAGCCATCAGCACAAACTCTTCCATCATTCGAATTCTCAGAATAGAAATTACTTATACTGAATGAAAATTACTGACTATTTATAAGAGCAATTATAATGGAATAATTCGATGCATTTAAAATCCGTCACAATAAATATAAGGCTATTCTTAAAACAATCTTAGAAGATTTTGCTCATAAGATTTGACATAGCGAATGAGCAAGGGAATTAATTGTTTTATATTTTCATTTGCTCATATTACAACTGCAACAGCAACAGAAAAAAAATCATCTCACTGAAAAGCATAACTTTTCTGCTAAATTTACTTGTTTTTCTTTCTTCATAATTTAAACTGTTCATTGCTATGCTAACGCCCACGCAACATTAACACTATCATAACACAAACACATTAGCAAATCTGGGTTGCAGACTACCCGGTCCAGAGATTACGAGCCGTGATAATTACGATCGAGCTGATTTGGCTTTGAGACTATTCGAAGTCGCGTATTTTTGAGAGTTTTCGATCTCAAAAATCTAAAGCATAAGACTGTGATCACGAAGATCATGAGGCCCAGAATCACGGCAACACCAATAAGACCTTTGCTTTATGCTTAGATCAGAGTGATAAGGATATATAGGAATAGTCCGAGTTCCCCCAAAAGTATCAGCGTGCAGGCTATTGTTGAAAGGAAGCCAAAAGGTGATTTCTTGTAAGCCTCATAACATCCTACCCATTACTCAGTATAATAAATATTATGATTGCATAGCTAGCAAACTATCCAGTTCGTTGCCTTGGAGGATTGCTTTTGTTGCGTAGTCTTCTATACCCAGGTCCTAAGACAATGATCATGCACGAAAGCTATAGAGCCACGGCATTGACAGGGACTCACCAGCAGCTTATCATCAGTTTAAAGGCAAATCCTACACATGCCATTAACATTTTCATTCCCTAAACTCATTCTTTAAGCCTTTAAGTCTTAATAATTATAATTGTCGAATGTATCGATGCGTAGACCCGAAAATGCTCAAAATTTTATCAATAGAGCGCTAATCGAACTCTAACAATCGCATGAACACTGATCTTAAACAGAAAAACAGTCCAAAAATATCGTAAACAATTTCAAGTTCGCCTGATAAATAATAATAAGAGATCCCTATAAAAATAAATAAACTGACTTTAAGGGAATCGTTTCATTAATTAGCTCTCAATAACTTAAATAAAGGTATTTATTGGGATGAAATGAAGGATGGTATGATAACAATGACTATGATTGTTTTAAAATTTTAATATTTTATCTTATTTATTATTCTCTGTTTTCTGTCTCTTAGAACAGTTTCTTAAAGCAATTAATTGAAAGATATCTCCAAACAGTGTAACAAAATTGTCATATGTCAAAAAAAGTTGCGCAATGATAAAAAATATTAATGATAATTAATATTCTATTTTAAAAGTTCTTTTTATTGATTTAAATGCTATTTAATTATTAATACATTTATAAATTAACTCATTTTCGATTGATAGAAAGAAGCATGTAAAAATATTTCTTGATTGGGATTTTAGGACTGGCTATCGTTGTCCTCTCTCAAGCACAATAGAATCTTATCACCAATGGCGATTTCTCGTTGCCAGTGCTCCTAGCGACTAAAAATATCTTAACTGAGGCATACTCATGGTAGGGTCAAAAATTCTGGTTGAGGAATTTAGTTGGATAGGATTTAGGGTTCGGCCAATTCGGCTATCTCGCCTTGAATGGATTTATTTCACAAAAAATTGCAATTCAAACAGTCGGAATCTACGAACTAAGATTTTATGCCAAAACATCTGATTATGGAAATACTGGAATTCGCATTTATTGGAATGAAGAGCTTGTTAAAATATTTGATGAAAAATTAATAGAAACTACACTCAAGACTCTCTAAATTAATATTACGACTGCAGGCAATAACATACTCCGAATTCAGGAAAATAACAATGATAACTTCGGAATAAGAATTGATGAGATTACTCTGATGCCCTATTCCCCGCTTCCAGAAACAACGAACACATCAACAAATATACTTTCGACGGAAATAATAAAAGGAATTTCATCATTTGTATCGCTCCCATTAAATCAAATCCCTGGGCTCAAATATGCAATATTTATAATCGAAGATCTGTCCATGCACGTTTACGACAAGCGTCAATATAATGGGCTGATCAAAGAGTTATTCACTACAATAGCCACTGTCTAAAAGTTAAAATTCAGACTGAGTGAAAATGTTTACAATATCACAAATCTGTCAAACGGCCTACCACTATCGGACTACACTAATTTCACGTAGTCCCGCTTCCTTGAAATCGAGAACTCCCCTCAGACACTTATTCAGACGATCTTCCCATACTTCGTTTACAGCATTCCACAGACTGTCACATTATGTCTCATATGTTACATTGTGTTTCGGTTGACATTCGACTGCAAAGTGAGCCTTCTGTTCAGAAGGTACTCCTTTTTCGGCTATGCCCTGCTGCAGATTCTTTTGGAAGGAAACCTATCGCACTTTGTGTATGTTTGCTTTGGACAGTTGGAAGTCAGCTTTTCCTTGCAGTTCACTGATAAGTTGTCACTGATGTTCGCATTGCTCTTTCTGTTCGTTCTGCTGACATTCTCTCTGACGTTCTACTTTCTGATGGGCGAATACTTACAAAAACACGCAGGCTATTTCATCCAATGCTTCTATCGTAGTTTCCCGAGCTACGTCTTTCTCATCGCAAGCAATCTGATTCGGAACTTTCTGATTGGCGCGATTCACTATTTTATGTACGACTATTATGGGGTTCAAATTCTGCTTTTGAGCGCGATCGAAGGGAGTATCATTCTGTTGGTAATCGTTCAGAAGAGGCGCAAAGATATATTTCTGACGAAGTCGATGCTGTGCCTTTATGTGCTGTACCGCTTTGGCTTTATCCTTCTCAACGCATCCCTTTACATTGAGTATGCCCTCATCAATTTGAACATTGATGCGCAGCTCTTCATCGACAGCCAATCCATTATCTTATACTTACTCTTAGGAATCAGTGTGATGATGATGATCGTAGATTTAATACCAGCCGATTCTATGAAAGCCACTTCAAAAGAATAAATTGAACAAAATAAAAAGAATAATGATAGCATAGATTAAAATCATTAAGTGTAAGATAACAAATCCAAAGTTTAAGTTTAGCCATTAAAGTAAGTCGAAAAATTATTGAACAATAAAAACGACGAATCGACCAAAAAAGATCTGAAGATTCACGCTGTCAAAAAAAAGAAGTAAAATGAAACTGGGATTATACTACCAAAGAAAAAACACAACAAGTAAACCAAAGGTTAGCTGGCTCCAAAACACAGAATTTAAAATAACAATGCAAAAGTGGCGAAATTGAACATAATACTAAGGCAGCGAGAGAAAGAACAATAAAGATTAAAACGCCACTTTCAAAATCTAATAATCACTTAAATGCAATGATTGATGGCTCCTTTTTGCCTGTGATTGTTTTAGTCTGAATTTTAAATAGTAATTTACTTTATTTGATCAAAACGGGAATTAATATAAACCTTTATTTGAGCAGTATCGATGCGAGTTTATCATATAAACAAAGAGTATAATTAAATCTCAAAAATGCTTTTTGATGATGTTATTGAATCATATATCGTTGTCAATGATAAACATACAGTTTTTATAAATTAGAGTGATTAATCTTCGTGCAATTTATATACTCTGAAGGAAATTGACAAAATTAAATTAATATCATATGAAAAATTTTTAACCCCCAAAAAGTGAAAATTTTCACATGAATTCATAGACCAATTGCAACAGAAAAACGATGCATAATCTAATCTAATCTAATCTAATAATCAAACCCCAGAAATTAATTATTCGTGATCTGTTTGGACTAATGCAATTTTTGCTTGAATCAATAAAATACTCCTAAATGTTTGAAGTGAAATTTCAATTAGGCATCTGTCATTCTATGATCAAATAACTCGAAGGTCGATTATGTCGATTATCAGAAAACAGTCAGGTCAAACATAATGAAATAGGCTGAAAAGCTAATGAACTTCTGAGAGTATCTCCGATATAAGGCATCATCGAAACATGGCCCAGACTCAAAGCACTATTAAGGAAGTAGGTATAATGAGCTCGATGAGAACAATATTATTGCCTTTAGTGATGAAGAAGAAGAGGAAGCGAAAAGGAAAAATGTCAGCGAGAATTAATGGAAGTGCCAATAATTGAGATTTGATTGGTTTAAAAAAAGTTATTAGATAAATTATTGGATAGTTTAAATTTATAGGTGTTTGTGTTATATAGGTGTTTGTGTTGGTTAGTGTTATACTCCTGGCATTTATATATGTGTGTGTGTTCGTTATGGTTTCTGTGAATATTTTTGTGTTAAATTATTACCCATTCTAAAAGTATATTCAACCTTTTTACGAGCTCAATAGCTAGCTGATCAGTTTCTTTTGAGCTACCCAAAAAATAATTCGGAATATGATAAATACTGATGCAGCCAAGAATATAGATAATAATAAAACAATAGAAAGAAGAAACATGAAAATCAAAAATCGTATGAGAAAACAATGCAATAGTAAATAAACATAAACACTCTCCTTTACTAATTCATTTTTGGCCCCAATATTAAAGCAAAATTTGGTGATACCTCTCAATATTGCATTTGCTGTAATCCTTCTATTTATCCTATTAAATTTATAACTAAATAGTTGTAATCCTTCTATTTGTCCGATTATATTTATAACTAAATACGTCTTCGAAGCATGAACAATTACTTCATCACTTGGATGATAGGATTGACTGCCGCTGTTCTCGTCCAAGCACAATAAAATCTAATCATTAACGGCGATTTTTCGTTGCCAGTACTCTCACCAGGGGAATTTTCATTTTCTGTGCCATCATGGTAGGCTGATCAATCCGCATTGATGCTCGAATACAATGGATAGGATTTAGGATTCGGCCAATTCGTTGCTCTTTAAAGGCCTTCCGGAGTTCTTTTGCAAAAAATCACAATTTAAACAATCGGAATTTACGAACTCAAATTCTATATGAAGTCATTCACATTTGGCTTTAATCTGGGAGTTCGGATATTTTGGGATGAACAATTTGTTGAGAACTTTTAAACAAACTCGACAGAAGCGACGCAAATGAGTCTCTACATTAATGCCACCAAAGCGAGTATAATCGTACTCCGAATTGAGGAAAAGGGATAAATTGACGGGTCTAAGACATTTATTGATGAGATTACTCTCATATTGTATATGAATGCAACGGAGACAAATGATACAACGAATACAACGGATCAGACGAATGCAACGGAGACAAATGATACAACGAATACAACGGATCAGACGAATGCAACGGAGACAAATGATACAACGAATACAACGGATCAGACGAATGCAACGGAGACAAATGATACAACGAATACAACGGATCAGACGAATGCAACGGAGACAAATGATACAACGAATACAACGGATCAGACGAATGCAACGGAGACAAATGATACAACGAATACAACGGATCAGACGAATGCAACGGAGACAAATGATACAACGAATACAACGGATCAGACGAATGCAACGGAGACAAATGATACAACGAATATAAATAATTTAATGAATGCGACGACAACGGATACGGCGGATACAACGGATGCATCAACAAATATACTTTCGACGGAAATAATAAAAGGAATTTCATCATTTGTATCGCTCCCATTAAATCAAATCCCTGGGCTCAAATATGCAATATTTATAATCGAAGATCTGTCCATGCACGTTTACGACAAGCGTCAATATAATGGGCTGATCAAAGAGTTATTCACTACAATAGCCACTGTCTAAAAGTTAAAATTCAGACTGAGTGAAAATGTTTACAATATCACAAATCTGTCAAACGGCCTCCCACTATCGGACTACACTAATTTCACGTAGCCGCGTTTCCTTGAAATCGAGAACTCCCCTCAGACACTTATTCAGACGATCTTCCCATACTTCGTTTACAGCATTCCACAGACTGTCACATTATGTCTCATATGTTACATTGTGTTTCGGCTGACATTCGACTGCAAAGTGAGCCTTCTGTTCAGAAGGTACTCCTTTTTCGGCTATGCCCTGCTGCAGATTCTTTTGGAAGGAAACCTATCGCACTTTGTGTATGTCTGCTTTGGACAGTTGGAAGTCAGCTTTTCCTTGCAGTTCACTGATAAGTTGTCACTGATGTTCGCATTGCTCTTTCTGTTCGTTCTGCTGACATTCTCTCTGACGTTCTACTTTCTGATGGGCGAATACTTACAAAAACACGCAGGCTATTTCATCCAATGCTTCTATCGTAGTTTCCCGAGCTACGTCTTTCTCATCGCAAGCAATCTGATTCGGAACTTTCTGATTGGCGCGATTCACTATTTTATGTACGACTATTATGGGGTTCAAATTCTGCTTTTGTGCGCGATCGAAGGGAGTCTCATTCTGTTGGCAATCGTTGAGAAGAGGCGCAAAGATATATTTCTGACGAAGTCGATGCTGTGCCTTTATGTGCTGTACCGCTTTGGCTTTATCCTCCTCAACGCATCCCTTTACATTGAGTACGCCCTCACCAATTTGAACATTGATGCGCAGCTCTTCATCGACAGCTAATCCATTATCTTATACTTACTCTTAGGAATCAGTGTGATGAGAATGATCGTAGATTTAATACCAGCCGATTCTATGAAAGCCACTTCAAAAGGAAAAATTGAACAAAATAAAAAGATTAGTGATAGAAACCAATAATCTCATTAAGTGTAAGATCGTAAATCCAAAGCTCAAGTTTAGTCATTAAGTAAGCCCTTAAAATTATCAAACAATAATAACGAAGAATTATCTGAACAATGTATGGAAATACCCGCTGAAAAAAACAAGAAGCAAAAAAAAGGTGGGATTGTCCTCTAAAAGAAAAACAACAACAATTAAATCAAAGATGAGCTAACTCCAAAGCACAGCAGCATTATTCAGAATAATACAGAAGCGACAAAATTTAACACAATACAAAATAAGCGAGATGAACAACAATAAACATTAAAGTGCCACTCATTAAAGCTATAAATAACTTAAATTTAATGATCGATGATTCAATTTGCATGTTTTTTTTTATTACTACATTTTAAATAGCTCTGGTTTCATTTAATCAGAATAGAAATTATGATAAGCACTTTATTTGAGTTTATGAGAGTTTATCATATGAATAATGGGTACAATTAAATTCTAAAAATACTTATGATGATGATTTTTATTGAATCACACATCGTTTTCAATGATAAAAATATAGTTTTTATGAATTGGAGAGATTAATCTACGTACAATTTATAATAGATGCACTTAAATAATTGATTGGGATAATTGTAATGTGTGTTTGCTCTGAAGGTCTGAAGAAAGTTGACAAAATTAATTTGGATGCAAAATAAGGATTTCGGGTGAATATTTCAGCTGTGAAGGGCTTAATAATTCTATCTTGAATTCAAATATATTTTAATACATTATTTGCAATATACGCTGGCCCTACATGCTTTTATACTAATTAATGGAATTAATCACTCCTGTGAGTCAGATGGGTAGATCTCAGATATCTTCTTTGACCAATATGGCATCAATGGCAACTGATCCAACCTCATCCTCAAATGATCGAAACATACAACTGAATGGTCTTATGCGTATTGTCTCTTTTCGGCATTAAATTTATAGATTGAGGGGTTTACAATCTCTTTGGCACTTACATATCTTTGACTGAAATGAGTCAAAGCCAGTTTCCATGATTGCGAGGCCAATGCGCTTTATTATTGATAATTGTGTACATATCGATTGCTTCTCCTACAGTGCTATGCATGTTCGTTTTGGCATTATTCTCGAGGTCATCGCCGAATGTGGCCTCATGAATCATCAGTGTCGATTTGTATGCCTATTTTGCAAATTAAAGTGAAGGACGACAGTCCCCTGAATAACTGATTTTGACTCCACTCTTATGTTCCATCACAATCGCATAAGATTGTGGACAATGATCCACGTGCACTGGCAGAAACTTTGTTATGCCATGCGCACATAGATATTAGTTGAATCTTGCATGGGTCTGTCCTTGGATCTTTCCGTAAGACTCTTCAATAAGTTTCATATAGGGATTCTATATAACGATTATGATTACGAAGTGTATTTTGACGATTCCGCCAACTTACTCATAGTTGATTTGCACCTATTGTTTATTGTCGTCTTATTATGCTTACATTTCGGATTTTGGTTGTTGGTGCTCTATGAAAATTGGGGGTTTTTATGATTCTTGCTTTTAAGGTTCGATATCTATTTTGTTGTTTTCGGCTTCCATTTGGTTTGGTTCGACTTCCATTTTGCTTTATTGGTAGATTTTGCATTTTTTCATCTCGCCCTTCGATATTGTGCCTTCTCCCAACTCTAACTCCTCCCCGAGAATACTTTGTATAAATACAACTTCACATCCTTATAATAAATTCTCAATGTTCCTCACATATGAGTCAAACCATGGCAATACATTATACGGAATAATGAGAAACATTTTATTCTGATCGATAGATTATTGGTTCCCACCATATTTGGCTTTTAAAAGTTTAATGCGCTCTGCAATGAGATCCAAAATTCCGAGATTGTGGTCAGAGTGAATATGTGTGATGAATGTGCACTTTATATTCAGAAGAACATCGTTTATCCGCTATTGCCCGAAATGATTGAAAAGCTGATAGTAACTGCCCTCACCACAATCGAACAGGATTGCGTTATCCTTTGTCAGTTCGACATAGATGCTGCTGACATTACGATATTTTGAAGGTTTCATCGATCCCGTCCCAAGAAAGACTACCTATGAATTTATTTATTCAGAATTGAAAGGTAATGGCTGATTGTATATTTTTCGGAGCTATTGCTCATTCTTAATGTTCTCAGGCTCAATGTACTATCTCTTTTCTTTCTACTTATCTTTACCTTTTGCTTGGTCCATTTGAATGTATCCTTGGCTTTTCTTCGGCGCGAGAATATACTCGTGGCATCTTTTGTAAGCAATCACCTTATTTTCCATAAACAATTTCTCCAGGATCTGAGCATTACCCCAATGCTCCTTCAGATGGTTAAGATGCGAATTAAAAACATCGGGCATGCATTGAGGGAAGTATCTATTCACAAAGGAAACTAATTCAATATGTTTAGGAAGTTGTTGTGTTAAGGCTGGGTTATAGTTTTCATTGCGGTAGTTCTTGTTGTAAATGAGATGCGTTGTGTTCTTCGTGTCTAACATATTCAAGAGGTATTTAAATTGGGCAGACTATAAAATTTCACTCTTGTTGCTATGAGAGTTCGGAGGGTTCTCCACAATATGAATAACAGAATTTGTATGGTTCTCCTTATTTTGTAAGTATTAAAGGAACACCGGATGTTTAATTACTGCCTCGACAGACTATATGCTGCTGTGCTGCAAAATGATGAAATTTGGGCTCGGCTGATCGGGCTCTTTAATCCATTCTGCGAGTATCTACTTTTACTGTTGGTTTTCATCCTTAACGAGCAATCTGCCCTCTGCCAGCAATTTCGATATCATTTGTGTGGGCACTTTGTACTACTTTACTTTGTTCATGAGAACCTTTCCCTACAGCTTATTCGGAATGCAAATATAGTTTATCAGTTTGGAGCCCTTTATTATTTATATTTAGAATGGTTTTATTACAATATCGCCATCACTGAATTGGTTTGTTTCGTAGGAATAGTTTTGGAGGATTAGTTACGTTGCTCAGGGGAAAGGTTTTACAAAATGTAGGATTCACTGTTCAAGAATATTTCTTAGAAATTAGGATTGCCGACGAATTGGAATGCCATTTCTGTGTCCTTGACTCCTGTGCGAGTTTGGGGAGCGATGATGTTGGTGTAGGAGTAGGGCAGCATCTTAAACCCCATTTTATATCGTATTTCCTACAGATACTGATACATCTCCGAATTCACATAAAGCTGAGTATCCTGGCATCCCTTATTTTCGAAGATAGTCAACATAAAACCCGAGAGCCCCGCCAGAGTCTCACTATTGACTTTAGTAAAGAAGATTCGAGCAGCAGTCGGGAACTTCTGCTTATGTTCTTTAATAAATCTCTGGAAGCATGAAGCCATGTTAAACACATACCTTTGTTTCTAAATAGTGAGTATGATTGTTGGGATCTATTGGCTCAGATAGTTCTCAATGAGCTGGAAATATATCTTCATGGCTAAGCAATCTCTGCAATGACCTATTATAAGGCTGTTGATTATTTATAATTGAAGGGGTTAATCAAAGAATTAATATTGTTTATCACTGACAGTTTGAGATATCATAAATTTAATATGTCGATCAATGGTTAGAGTTTTTATATCAGTCAATTCATTTATTTTATTCGATTTATTCATTTTATTCATCGTTATTGTAGTTTAGTTACAATATATATAATTTAATTGAGTTCCTTCGTTTTTTCCAATTATATCTGTCATTTCGGGTTAGTTTCATACAGTAATTACTGTAATTATTAATCTGAATAATTGGAATTAATTTAAAGTTTTTTTTTATAAATACAATCAGATTTACTTCTTAACTCCTGTTGTGAGTTTGGTTCTCTGTTCTTTTCAGGTAGATCTAGCTGATTCCCATCCGGTTCTTGTGTAATTTCAGCTGACTGTAAATACAGCTCAGGGTCTACCCGATGTTGATGTTCTGCTACTAGTTGGTGAAGGAGATGTCGATATTGCTTGAAGGATTCCACAAATAGGTGCGAAGGAGACGAGACGATAAACTAAATTTTAAATGTCTTGCTTCGAGCATGTTGGGGATGCGTGGCCGCCTCAGCCGAGTGGCCTTCACTCGATTACTCCGAGTACGAAGGCTCCTCAGCCGAGTTATCATCATTGTGAGTGAAATTTCATTCTAGCAGATTTCGTTGCTGCATACTTCGTTGTGGTTGGGTTCCTGACTCGGAATGTTGCCTTGGATTGCGTGAACTTACTCGTTGGCTTGAACTTACTCGTTGGCTTGAACTTACTCGTTGGTTTAGGACTGTGGTAGAGTTCGACTAGGGGAGGCAGCTTGAATTGGAGGCTTTGGGCGAATCGAAGACTGCCTAGTTATTGAAATTCTGGGTCATCGGGTTGGTAGTGGGCTTGAGCAGCAAAAGCACGATGTTCTTCAGATTCTACTGACTGTCGATGCAGAACACCAGTACATGATGGTGTAATTGCCTGCGTTTAATCGAATCGGCTCCCTGTTTTCAGGGATTAGATGTTGGGGTTTGCTGAGCTCTTCAAGAGTTGCTTGACAATCCGCAGGGACTTTATTTATAGGGCTCCGATGATGAAAATGTTGGCAGTTTCTGCAGTTTCTGAGGAGATGCTGTTAATCTCTCACTTATGAGCCATTGTTTCCTAGTTCGGGGAACTGCTGATGAGCCTACTCATTAATTATATTGTCCTGGTTGCTTAACGCGTAGAATAAAGCATTCTCCTTTGAGGAATCCACTAGGTTGCCCTGCACTGCCTCGATACCAATATTCTTATGGTTGTATACTGGCATAGCAGCATCAAGGGAGTCACCGCCTCTCACGTCTCACGACCATCGCAGTTTCTGCTCGAGGCATGCCATTGCGGCCCATGAGCGATTGCGCATTTGGTGTGATAATTGGCATTGATCTGGTGGCTAAATATAAATGGACCACATCCCAGAGCAGCTACAGAACGATCATAGCGAATTAGTGTGGGCTTTGCCCATTCTTGACAACTTAGATGAGAAGCTTGTTGAGATATCGAGTATGACGAGTTCCTGAGGCGCATGATGAATTATTCGGCACTCTTGTGGTCAGTGGCTTTCAGTCGAAAGAAGTGGTCCATTATCCCTTTTGCCAGGCTGATTCATATATTATATAATCCATCTTCATTTGCATTCAGGGTCATTATGAATATACGTAGATATAGCGCACCCGATTTATATTTAATCCATCTCAGAGGTTTGTTTATCTGATGCGGGTATTTCTAGGATCGTCTACGAGGGTGTCTCGGCATTGTTCGTTCTGCTGAGTAATTGATCCGATATTTGTTGGTTATTTCAGATCAGATAATCGATGTGTGCCTTTTATGTTTCTTAGGTATCGGCCATTGCTAAGAATAGTAAGCTAGTTTATGTGTTCAATTGTTTGATAGCAGAAATGTTATGAAATCTATTCACTTTCGAGATGTCAATTGCAACTATAGTTGGATTGCTTTGAACAAAGTCCGATACGAATTATTATTAAAGATTCGTATTTTTAGCATTCTAAACAACTGTTCGCTATGTAATTACAGTTCGAACTCAACGGACAGAGTCTGTGATCTGCCGATTCAGATTATCAAATTATCGATGAGTTTTCAACTGAGCAATTAATTGATTTATTTATAATGTGTTAACATATTTCATCAGCATACATACATTGCATATCGGATATTTTGTCAATGGATTATCATACGTTTTGATGATCAGGGGTTGGGGTTGGGGTTGGGGTTGGGGTTGGGGTTGGGGTTGGGGTTGGGGTTGGGGTTGGGAGATTTGATTGTTGTCTAAATATAACTGATAATTACATAACCAAAGAGTGGTCAGATTCTTCCAATCTGCTTTGCTCAGATACTGACATCCTTCATTGCTGATTTGATTGCTCCCTAAATATAACTGATAATTACGTAAGTAAAGAGTGGTCAGATTCTTCCAATCTGCTTTGCTCAGATACTGACATCCTTCATTGCTGATTTGATTGTTGTCTAAATATAACTGATAATTACATAAGCGAAGATTGGTCAGATTCTTCCAATCTGCTTTGCTCAGATACTGACATCCTTCATTGCTGATTTGATTGCTCCCTAAATATAACTGATAATTACATAAGTAAAGAGTGGTCAGATTCTTCCAATCTGCTTTGCTCAGATACTGACATCCTTCATTGCTGATTTGATTGTTGTCTAAATATAACTGATAATTACGTAAGTAAAGAGTGGTCAGATTCTTCCAATCTGCTTTGCTCAGATACTGACATCCTTCATTGCTGATTTGATTGTTGTCTAAATATAACTGATAATTACCTAAGCGAAGAGTGGTCAGATTCTTCCAATCTGCTTTGCTCAGATACTGACATCCTTCATTGCTGATTTGATTGTTGTCTAAATATAACTGATAATTACATAACTGAAGAGTGGTCAGATTCGGCATAGTGCAGTGATTGGCAATGAGTTTGATTTGGTTTGTATTAACTTTACTATAACCGAAATCTATGTTGGTCGTCTTCATTTAGATCTTTGGCAGTTACAGCCGTTCGAAGTCTCCGAGGATTGGATATGCATTTATGATAATGCGCATTATAATAATCGGTACGATTGTTAATTTGTGTGAAATTCAAACAATTTGCAGCTATGATTTCAGTTGGCCATTTTCATATTTTAGCAATGATTATTAGCAATGCTTTTTAATTGTATATTTTGTGATATGTCCAAAGTGTCACTGATCAGATGCACTATTCCATTTTCATTTCCATTTTATTGCTGTAGCTTTAGTGCATTGGCTGTTAGATGAGTTGAGAAAGAATATATGAAATAGAAAAATGCCGATGATTAAAATAAATGCCAAAGAATTAGCTTTGGTTCAGTGCACAATTACACTTTCGTAGTGATTGTGTGAAACTGTGCATTGCTTTTATGCTTCTTTGTAACGAACTCGAAATCGTTAGAGGAAAAGGTTCAAAATGCTCAAATTATTGAAAAATGCATCGATGCCTCGCTCGGAATGAGTCTGAAGCAAGCAAAACGATATTAGAATCATGAAAAAATGTGTTGATGCGAGAATGTGCTTCGGCAATCATACTTATTTCAACAGAATAACAAAGACTTATAATGCTTTCAATGTAACGATAAATTCATTATCTAATTATCTTATTCTTGAATTATTAATTAACTTATTATCCTATTTGTTTATGTAATTTATTGTATTGTATTGTATTGCATTGCATTGCATTGCATTGCATTGCATTGCATTGCATTGTATTGTATTTAATATTACGGTATTTTATTTTATTTAATATTATTAATCTTCTTCGAAAAGGGGGAAAGGACCTACGCGGTTGCATTAACTAGGAACGATTAGAAAAAGTGGAGATACGTCTTGAAAAACTATCTGAACTAGCGAAGATTTCATGAGAATTTCAAAGCGTTGAAGAAGATAGGGAAGGCAATTTCGCTTCAGTATACTTAGTGGAGGAGAATGAGAATAAATTGCGATATACAGTCAAGGCCTTTTCGAAAGAAAGAGAGTGCTTATGCGAACTAAAAAGGAAAGTAATGCCTCATCAAGAAATAAAAGTCATGCGCCATAACAACCTTATGAAACTCAACTAAGTCTGCGAATCAGATAATTCGCTATATATCGCCTTCGAACTCCTCTAGGGAGGCGCCCTTCATGATAAAATCAAAGTATTTCATCGATTAAGCCTAGGAAATGAAAGTATTCTCTGCGAAGGAAACTCAGACAATGGTGAATAGGCTGCTTGCGGGACTGGCTTCCATGTATGTTCTCGGCATCATTCATCGGGATTTGAATCCTCAAAACATCTTGCTCAGGTCCAAGGATGGTTTAGAGTGCGTTATTGCAGATTTTGGACTGGCTGAGTTCTCTTCTGAAGGAGTATCTGTTTGTCAGATGCGGCACTTCTGGATATATGGCTCCCTAGGTCATCAACATCAAAGATATGAAAGCGAAGTCGAAGTATAGTTATGTCTGCGACATGTTCAACCTGGGGCTAATCTTCTATATATTTATATTTGGAGTAAGCCCCTTCAACAAGAAGACCTAGAATGAAATACATCGGATTCAATGATACAGATGCTTTGCCCGTCCGACAGCTTGAGCAAATAATTTCTATGCATCGAACTGATCAAGAATGTTAATTTCTTTGCGTGGCAGTGAGGCAGTTTAAACATATTCGAAAAGTCATATTCGAGCCCTTCGATACCCGAAGAGTTGCTTCTCCAAATAATAGCCTGTTTTTTTATCATCAATCCCAAATATTTAATTACTATGCATTGGTTTATTTATTGTGTATTGGTAATTGAGTAAAGATAATTTTGTTATTACATTATTTCTGTTCATATGAAATAGATTATTTATAGGTTTAATTTAGATTGTTATTATGTTGCTGAAATGGATCACTATAGTCAGGGGTTGGGGTTGGGGTTGGGGTTGGGGTTGGGGTTGGGGTTGGGGTTGGA
>NW_028282210.1:0-14774 GCF_059751285.1 Brachycentrus maculatus | reverse complement strand
TCAATAGATAATATTATTAATTGAATAAATCAATTAATCAATATAAGGTTATTAATGAGAAGGGTGAACGGCGGGAGTAGCTAAGATCGGCCCTAAGGTTGCCGAATGCCTCGCCGTCTGACATTAATTCGACCCTCTCGATGGCTCGTCGGGAATGGCCCGGATCGAGCTCGCGACGCGGTCAAGCGGCCGCGCGTACCCCACACTGCGCGGGTACTACGAGTGGGAGTTAATATATAATATTATACGAGGAGTTATTAATACATAATATAACACAAGGAAGGGTGAACGGCGGGAGTAGCTATGATCAGCTTAAGGTTGCCAAATGCCTCGCCGTCTGACATTAATTCGACCCTCTCGATGGCTCGTCGGACAAGGCCCGGATCGAGCTCTGAACGCGGTCAAGCGACGCCGACGCGCGGCAATCGCGAGTACCCTACGCTGCGCGAGTACTACGAGTCGGAGTGTTTGTTCGTTTAGATAATGTATATATATATATATATATATATATATATATATATATATATATATATATATAATATATATATATATATATATATATATATATATATATATATATATATATATATATATATATATATAAAATATTATATAAGGAGGGGTGAACGGCGGGAGTAGCTATGAACGGCTTAATGCCTCGCCGTCTGACATTCGTCGGGGAGTACGAGTGATTGTTTATTCATGTGAGAGATAACAGAGAGTCGGAGTGATGGATTATTTACAATAGATAATATTATTAATTGAATAAATCAATTAATCAATATAAGGTTATTAATGAGAAGGGTGAACGGCGGGAGTAGCTAAGATCGGCCTAAGGTTGCCGAATGCCTCGCCGTCTGACATTAATTCGACCCTCTCGATGGCTCGTCGGGAATGCCCGGATCGAGCTCGCGACGCGGTCAAGCGGCCGCGCGTAACCCACACTGCGCGGGTACTACGAGTGGGAGTTAATATATAATATTATACGAGGAGTTATTAATACATAATATAACACAAGGAAGGGTGAACGGCGGGAGTAGCTATGATCAGCTTAAGGTTGCCAAATGCCTCGCCGTCTGACATTAATTCGACCCTCTCGATGGCTCGTCGGGAATGGCCCGGATCGAGCTCGCGACGCGGTCAAGCGGCCGCGCGTACCCCACACTGCGCGGGTACTACGAGTGGGAGTTAATATATAATATTATACGAGGAGTTATTAATACATAATATAACACAAGGAAGGGTGAACGGCGGGAGTAGCTATGATCAGCTTAAGGTTGCCAAATGCCTCGCCGTCTGACATTAATTCGACCCTCTCGATGGCTCGTCGGGAATGGCCCGGATCGAGCTCGCGACGCGGTCAAGCGGCCGCGCGTACCCCACACTGCGCGGGTACTACGAGTGGGAGTTAATATATAATATTATACGAGGATATTAATACATAATATAACACAAGGAAGGGTGAACGGCGGGAGTAGCTATGATCAGCTTAAGGTTGCCAAATGCCTCGCCGTCTGACAGTAATTCGACCCTCTCGATGGCTCGTCGGGAATGGCCCGGATCGAGCTCGCGACGCGGTCAAGCGGCCGCGCGTACCCCACACTGCGCGGGTACTACGAGTGGGAGTTAATATATAATATTATACGAGGAGTTATTAATATATAATATAACACAAGGAAGGGTGAACGGCGGGAGTAGCTATGATCAGCTTAAGGTTGCCAAATGCCTCGCCGTCTGACATTAATTCGACCCTCTCGATGGCTCGTCGGGAATGGCCCGATCGAGCTCGCGACGCGGTCAAGCGGCCGCGCGTACCCCACACTGCGCGGGTACTACGAGTGGGAGTTAATATATAATATTATACGAGGAGTTATTAATACATAATATAACACAAGGAAGGGTGAACGGCGGGAGTAGCTATGATCAGCTTAAGGTTGCCAAATGCCTCGCCGTCTGACATTAATTCGACCCTCTCGATGGCTCGTCGGACAAGGCCCGGATCGAGCTCGAACGCGGTCAAGCGACGCCGACGCGCGGCAATCGCGAGTACCCTACGCTGCGCGAGTACTACGAGTCGGAGTGTTTGTTCGTTTAGATAATGTATATATATATATATATATATATATATATATATATATATATATATATATATATATATATATATATATATATATATATATATATATATATATATATATATATATATATATATATATTATATATAAAATATTATATAAGGAGGGGTGAACGGCGGGAGTAGCTATGAACGGCTTAATGCCTCGCCGTCTGACATTCGTCGGGGAGTACGAGTGATTGTTTATTCATGTGAGAGATAACAGAGAGTCGGAGTGATGGATTATTTACATAGATAATATTATTAATTGAATAAATTAATTAATCAATATAAGGTTATTAATGAGAAGGTGAACGGCGGGAGTAGCTAAGATCGGCCTAAGGTGCCGAATGCCTCGCCGTCTGACATTAATTCGACCCTCTCGATGGCTCGTCGGGAATGGCCCGGATCGAGCTCGCGACGCGGTCAAGCGGCCGCGCGTACCCCACACTGCGCGGGTACTACGAGTGGGAGTTAATATATAATATTATACGAGGAGTTATTAATACATAATATAACACAAGGAAGGGTGAACGGCGGGAGTAGCTATGATCAGCTTAAGGTTGCCAAATGCCTCGCCGTCTGACATTAATTCGACCCTCTCGATGGCTCGTCGGACAAGGCCCGGATCGAGCTCTGAACGCGGTCAAGCGACGCCGACGCGCGGCAATCGCGAGTACCCTACGCTGCGCGAGTACTACGAGTCGGAGTGTTTGTTCGTTTAGATAATGTATATATATATATATATATATATATATATATATATATATATATATATATATATATATATATATATATATATATATATATATATATATAAAATATTATATAAGGAGGGGTGAACGGCGGGAGTAGCTATGAACGGCTTAATGCCTCGCCGTCTGACATTCGTCGGGGAGTACGAGTGATTGTTTATTCATGTGAGAGATAACAGAGAGTCGGAGTGATGGATTATTTACAATAGATAATATTATTAATTGAATAAATTAATTAATCAATATAAGGTTATTAATGAGAAGGGTGAACGGCGGGAGTAGCTAAGATCGGCCTAAGGTTGCCGAATGCCTCGCCGTCTGACATTAATTCGACCCTCTCGATGGCTCGTCGGGAATGGCCCGGATCGAGCTCTCGACGCGGTCAAGCGGCCGCGCGTACCCCACACTGCGCGGGTACTACGAGTGGGAGTTAATATATAATATTATACGAGGAGTTATTAATACATAATATAACACAAGGAAGGGTGAACGGCGGGAGTAGCTATGAACGGCTTAATGCCTCGCCGTCTGACATTCGTCGGGGAGTACGAGTGATTGTTTATTCATGTGAGAGATAACAGAGAGTCGGAGTGATGGATTATTTACAATAGATAATATTATTAATTGAATAAATCAATTAATCAATATAAGGTTATTAATGAGAAGGGTGAACGGCGGGAGTAGCTAAGATCGGCCTAAGGTTGCCGAATGCCTCGCCGTCTGACATTAATTCGACCCTCTCGATGGCTCGTCGGGAATGGCCCGGATCGAGCTCGCGACGCGGTCAAGCGGCCGCGCGTACCCCACACTGCGCGGGTACTACGAGTGGGAGTTAATATATAATATTATACGAGGAGTTATTAATACATAATATAACACAAGGAAGGGTGAACGGCGGGAGTAGCTATGATCAGCTTAAGGTTGCCAAATGCCTCGCCGTCTGACATTAATTCGACCCTCTCGATGGCTCGTCGGGAATGGCCCGGATCGAGCTCGCGACGCGGTCAAGCGGCCGCGCGTACCCCACACTGCGCGGGTACTACGAGTGGGAGTTAATATATAATATTATACGAGGAGTTATTAATACATAATATAACACAAGGAAGGGTGAACGGCGGGAGTAGCTATGATCAGCTTAAGGTTGCCAAATGCCTCGCCGTCTGACATTAATTCGACCCTCTCGATGGCTCGTCGGACAAGGCCCGGATCGAGCTCTGAACGCGGTCAAGCGACGCCGACGCGCGGCAATCGCGAGTACCCTACGCTGCGCGAGTACTACGAGTCGGAGTGTTTGTTCGTTTAGATAATGTATATATATATATATATATATATATATATATATATATATATATATATATATATATATATATATATATATATATATATATATATATATATATATATATAAAATATTATATAAGGAGGGGTGAACGGCGGGAGTAGCTATGAACGGCTTAATGCCTCGCCGTCTGACATTCGTCGGGGAGTACGAGTGATTGTTTATTCATGTGAGAGATAACAGAGAGTCGGAGTGATGGATTATTTACAATAGATAATATTATTAATTGAATAAATCAATTAATCAATATAAGGTTATTAATGAGAAGGGTGAACGGCGGGAGTAGCTAAGATCGGCCTAAGGTTGCCGAATGCCTCGCCGTCTGACATTAATTCGACCCTCTCGATGGCTCGTCGGGAATGGCCCGGATCGAGCTCGCGACGCGGTCAAGCGGCCGCGCGTACCCCACACTGCGCGGGTACTACGAGTGGGAGTTAATATATAATATTATACGAGGAGTTATTAATACATAATATAACACAAGGAAGGGTGAACGGCGGGAGTAGCTATGATCAGCTTAAGGTTGCCAAATGCCTCGCCGTCTGACATTAATTCGACCCTCTCGATGGCTCGTCGGGAATGGCCCGGATCGAGCTCGCGACGCGGTCAAGCGGCCGCGCGTACCCCACACTGCGCGGGTACTACGAGTGGGAGTTAATATATAATATTATACGAGGAGTTATTAATACATAATATAACACAAGGAAGGGTGAACGGCGGGAGTAGCTATGATCAGCTTAAGGTTGCCAAATGCCTCGCCGTCTGACATTAATTCGACCCTCTCGATGGCTCGTCGGGAATGGCCCGGATCGAGCTCGCGACGCGGTCAAGCGGCCGCGCGTACCCCACACTGCGCGGGTACTACGAGTGGGAGTTAATATATAATATTATACGAGGATATTAATACATAATATAACACAAGGAAGGGTGAACGGCGGGAGTAGCTATGATCAGCTTAAGGTTGCCAAATGCCTCGCCGTCTGACATTAATTCGACCCTCTCGATGGCTCGTCGGGAATGGCCCGGATCGAGCTCGCGACGCGGTCAAGCGGCCGCGCGTACCCCACACTGCGCGGGTACTACGAGTGGGAGTTAATATATAATATTATACGAGGAGTTATTAATATATAATATAACACAAGGAAGGGTGAACGGCGGGAGTAGCTATGATCAGCTTAAGGTTGCCAAATGCCTCGCCGTCTGACATTAATTCGACCCTCTCGATGGCTCGTCGGGAATGGCCCGGATCGAGCTCGCGACGCGGTCAAGCGGCCGCGCGTACCCCACACTGCGCGGGTACTACGAGTGGGAGTTAATATATAATATTATACGAGGAGTTATTAATACATAATATAACACAAGGAAGGGTGAACGGCGGGAGTAGCTATGATCAGCTTAAGGTTGCCAAATGCCTCGCCGTCTGACATTAATTCGACCCTCTCGATGGCTCGTCGGACAAGGCCCGGATCGAGCTCTGAACGCGGTCAAGCGACGCCGACGCGCGGCAATCGCGAGTACCCTACGCTGCGCGAGTACTACGAGTCGGAGTGTTTGTTCGTTTAGATAATGTATATATATATATATATATATATATATATATATATATATATATATATATATATATATATATATATATATATATATATATATATATATATATATATATATAAAATATTATATAAGGAGGGGTGAACGGCGGGAGTAGCTATGAACGGCTTAATGCCTCGCCGTCTGACATTCGTCGGGGAGTACGAGTGATTGTTTATTCATGTGAGAGATAACAGAGAGTCGGAGTGATGGATTATTTACAATAGATAATATTATTAATTGAATAAATCAATTAATCAATATAAGGTTATTAATGAGAAGGGTGAACGGCGGGAGTAGCTAAGATCGGCCTAAGGTTGCCGAATGCCTCGCCGTCTGACATTAATTCGACCCTCTCGATGGCTCGTCGGGAATGGCCCGGATCGAGCTCGCGACGCGGTCAAGCGGCCGCGCGTACCCCACACTGCGCGGGTACTACGAGTGGGAGTTAATATATAATATTATACGAGGAGTTATTAATACATAATATAACACAAGGAAGGGTGAACGGCGGGAGTAGCTATGATCAGCTTAAGGTTGCCAAATGCCTCGCCGTCTGACATTAATTCGACCCTCTCGATGGCTCGTCGGGAATGGCCCGGATCGAGCTCGCGACGCGGTCAAGCGGCCGCGCGTACCCCACACTGCGCGGGTACTACGAGTGGGAGTTAATATATAATATTATACGAGGAGTTATTAATACATAATATAACACAAGGAAGGGTGAACGGCGGGAGTAGCTATGATCAGCTTAAGGTTGCCAAATGCCTCGCCGTCTGACATTAATTCGACCCTCTCGATGGCTCGTCGGGAATGGCCCGGATCGAGCTCGCGACGCGGTCAAGCGGCCGCGCGTACCCCACACTGCGCGGGTACTACGAGTGGGAGTTAATATATAATATTATACGAGGATATTAATACATAATATAACACAAGGAAGGGTGAACGGCGGGAGTAGCTATGATCAGCTTAAGGTTGCCAAATGCCTCGCCGTCTGACATTAATTCGACCCTCTCGATGGCTCGTCGGGAATGGCCCGGATCGAGCTCGCGACGCGGTCAAGCGGCCGCGCGTACCCCACACTGCGCGGGTACTACGAGTGGGAGTTAATATATAATATTATACGAGGATATTAATACATAATATAACACAAGGAAGGGTGAACGGCGGGAGTAGCTATGATCAGCTTAAGGTTGCCAAATGCCTCGCCGTCTGACATTAATTCGACCCTCTCGATGGCTCGTCGGGAATGGCCCGGATCGAGCTCGCGACGCGGTCAAGCGGCCGCGCGTACCCCACACTGCGCGGGTACTACGAGTGGGAGTTAATATATAATATTATACGAGGAGTTATTAATATATAATATAACACAAGGAAGGGTGAACGGCGGGAGTAGCTATGATCAGCTTAAGGTTGCCAAATGCCTCGCCGTCTGACATTAATTCGACCCTCTCGATGGCTCGTCGGGAATGGCCCGGATCGAGCTCGCGACGCGGTCAAGCGGCCGCGCGTACCCCACACTGCGCGGGTACTACGAGTGGGAGTTAATATATAATATTATACGAGGAGTTATTAATACATAATATAACACAAGGAAGGGTGAACGGCGGGAGTAGCTATGATCAGCTTAAGGTTGCCAAATGCCTCGCCGTCTGACATTAATTCGACCCTCTCGATGGCTCGTCGGGAATGGCCCGGATCGAGCTCGCGACGCGGTCAAGCGGCCGCGCGTACCCCACACTGCGCGGGTACTACGAGTGGGAGTTAATATATAATATTATACGAGGAGTTATTAATACATAATATAACACAAGGAAGGGTGAACGGCGGGAGTAGCTATGATCAGCTTAAGGTTGCCAAATGCCTCGCCGTCTGACATTAATTCGACCCTCTCGATGGCTCGTCGGACAAGGCCCGGATCGAGCTCTGAACGCGGTCAAGCGACGCCGACGCGCGGCAATCGCGAGTACCCTACGCTGCGCGAGTACTACGAGTCGGAGTGTTTGTTCGTTTAGATAATGTATATATATATATATATATATATATATATATATATATATATATATATATATATATATATATATATATATATATATATATATATATATATATATATATATATATATAAAATATTATATAAGGAGGGGTGAACGGCGGGAGTAGCTATGAACGGCTTAATGCCTCGCCGTCTGACATTCGTCGGGGAGTACGAGTGATTGTTTATTCATGTGAGAGATAACAGAGAGTCGGAGTGATGGATTATTTACAATAGATAATATTATTAATTGAATAAATCAATTAATCAATATAAGGTTATTAATGAGAAGGGTGAACGGCGGGAGTAGCTAAGATCGGCCTAAGGTTGCCGAATGCCTCGCCGTCTGACATTAATTCGACCCTCTCGATGGCTCGTCGGGAATGGCCCGGATCGAGCTCGCGACGCGGTCAAGCGGCCGCGCGTACCCCACACTGCGCGGGTACTACGAGTGGGAGTTAATATATAATATTATACGAGGAGTTATTAATACATAATATAACACAAGGAAGGGTGAACGGCGGGAGTAGCTATGATCAGCTTAAGGTTGCCAAATGCCTCGCCGTCTGACATTAATTCGACCCTCTCGATGGCTCGTCGGACAAGGCCCGGATCGAGCTCTGAACGCGGTCAAGCGACGCCGACGCGCGGCAATCGCGAGTACCCTACGCTGCGCGAGTACTACGAGTCGGAGTGTTTGTTCGTTTAGATAATGTATATATATATATATATATATATATATATATATATATATATATATATATATATATATATATATATATATATATATAAAATATTATATAAGGAGGGGTGAACGGCGGGAGTAGCTATGAACGGCTTAATGCCTCGCCGTCTGACATTCGTCGGGGAGTACGAGTGATTGTTTATTCATGTGAGAGATAACAGAGAGTCGGAGTGATGGATTATTTACAATAGATAATATTATTAATTGAATAAATTAATTAATCAATATAAGGTTATTAATGAGAAGGGTGAACCGCGGGAGTAGCTATGATCGGCCTAAGGTTGCCAAATGCCTCGCCGTCTGACATTAATTCGACCCTCTCGATGGCTCGTCGGGAATGGCCCGGATCGAGCTCGTGACGCGGTCAAGCGGCCGCGCGTACCCCACACTGCGCGGGTACTACGAGTGGGAGTTAATATATAATATTATACGAGGAGTTATTAATACATAATATAACACAAGGAAGGGTGAACGGCGGGAGTAGCTATGATCAGCTTAAGGTTGCCAAATGCCTCGCCGTCTGACATTAATTCGACCCTCTCGATGGCTCGTCGGACAAGGCCCGGATCGAGCTCTGAACGCGGTCAAGCGACGCCGACGCGCGGCAATCGCGAATATATATATATATATATTATGATGAAGATGGAGAGGAAGAAGAAGTAGAAGAAAAGTAGTAGAAGAAGAAGAAGAAGAATAATAATAATAATGATAACAAAACTAATAATCATAATAGTTATGATAATACTGATAACAATGATTATAATAATAAGAAGAAGAAGAAGAAGAAGAAGAGGAAGAAGAAGAAGAAGAAGAATAGTTATCATAATAATAGTAGTAATAGTAATAATAATAATAATAATTTCGTAAGATGAAGAAAAAGAAGAAGAAGAAGAACAAGAGCAAGAAGAAGAAGAGGAAGAAGAGGAAGTCGAAGAAGAGGTATAGGACCACGAAGAATAGAAGAAGAAGAAGAAGAAGAAGAAGTAGGAGAAAAGTAGAAGAAGAAGAAGAAGAATAATAATAATAATAATAACAAAACTAATAATCATAATAGTTATGACAATACTGAATAATAAGAGGAAGAAGAAGAAGAAGAAGAAGAAGAAGAAGGAGAAGAAGAAGAAGAAGAGTTATCATAACAATAGTAGTAATAGTTAAAATAATAATAATTTCGTAAGAAGAAGAAAAAGAAGAAGAAGAAGAAGAAGAACAAGAGCAAGAAGAAGAAGAGGAAGAAGAGGAAGTCGAAGAAGAATAGAATAGAATAGAAGAAGAAGACGATTAAGACGAAAAGTAGACGACGAAGAATAGAAGAAGAAGAAGAAGAAGAAGAAGAAGGATGATAATAATAATAATAATAATAATAATAATAATAATAATAATAACAAAACTAATAATCATGATAGTTACGATAATAATGATAACAATGATTATAATGATAAGGAGAAGGAGAAGAAGAAGAAGAGGATGAATACTTTTTAAAAAAATATATATATCTGCGTGTACACGCATCGACGTGTAAAAAATATGTATATATATTCGTAACGTGTATCCGCTATCGAAACGAAAATCGTGTAGAGAGAAGTGAAAAAAATTATGCGCGCCGACCATCTGGACTCGATCACTCGCCGTACCCCGCGCGGGAGTTACGCTAAGCCCGAATCCGCGCACCCGCCTCGGTCTAGTCGCTCTCGGGGCCGGGGCCGGCGAGACCGGGCCGCCGCGGTACTGTATGCGCGTCCGTAGTGGCGCGCTGATTTGCACAGCGTTCGCAAACCGCGGCGGCCCATCTGTCGGTCGCGTCGGCGGTACATTTGCGAAACTCGACGCGGCGTTCGCCTTCTGGCTTCGCCGGCGCCCGTGTCTCATCTCTGGAGTTCCGCGCGAGTAGAACTTGACCAAGAAATGAAAAAGAGTACGGTCGGAGGAGGTAACTCCCCGGCCACACCGTTGCCTCACGGCTCACGGCGTACGCGTTTTACGAATGGGAATTCATAATTTAGGCGACGACGACGCACTCCGTGTGATCGATCCCCGCCTGCTCTCCCCGCTCGGCTCTTCGAGCAAGAGAACCACCGCAGCGGCAAGGCAGAGTAACAACAATACACATGCCCGATAATGAGCAAATTGTTCTTTTATCGACGGAGTGTGAGTGTCACAGAGCGTGGCGCGGCGGGTGACTCCGCCGCGCGCGAACACGCCGTGTCCGAGCAGTGTCTCTCGGTTACGCAGCTAACCCGAAGAACAGCTCCCTGGTTGATCCTGCCAGTAATCATATGCTTGTCTCAAAGACTAAGCCATGCAAGTCTCAGTAAAAGCCGAATTAAGGTGAAACCGCGAATGGCTCAATATATCAGTTTTGGTTCCTTAGATCGTACACGGTTACTTGGATAACTGTGGCAATTCTAGAGCTAATACATGCAAACGAGGTCCTGACCGGCAACGGGAGGGATGCTTTTATTAGATCAAAAACCAATCGGCGGCGGGGTTCGCGCCCCGTCCGTCGCCATTCGAGATGACTCTAGATAACTTTGAGCTGATCGCACGGTCTAGCACCGGCGACGCATCTTTCAAATGTCTGCCTTATCAACTGTCGATGGTAGTTTATGCGACTACCATGGTTGTCACGGGTAACGGGGAATCAGGGTTCGATTCCGGAGAGGGAGCCTGAGAAACGGCTACCACATCCACGGAAGGCAGCAGGCGCGCAAATTACCCACTCCCGGCACGGGGAGGTAGTGACGAAAAATAACGATACGGGACTCGTCCGAGGCCTCGTGATCGGAATGATTACACTTTAAATCCTTTAACGAGGATCCATTGGAGGGCAAGTCTGGTGCCAGCAGCCGCGGTAATTCCAGCTCCAATAGCATATACTAAAGTTGTTGCGGTTAAAAAGCTCGTAGTTGAAATTGTGTCCTGCGGTGTCGGTCTACCGAATGCGGTACGACAGGCACGTCTGCGGGGCTTCTCGCCGGTGCGTCCACCGCCGGTGTGTCGCGGTCGTCCTCACGGTCGGCCGCGCGCCGAGGCGGGCCGTCGCGGCTGTTTACTTTGAACAAATTAGAGTGCTCAAAGCGGGCTAACACTTGCCTGAATATTGTACGCATGGAATAATAGAATAGGACCTCGGTTCTGTTTTGTTGGCTTTCTGATACCAGAGGTAATGATTAATAGGGACAACTGGGGGCATTCGTATTGCGACGTTAGAGGTGAAATTCTTGGATCGTCGCAAGACGGACTAAAGCGAAAGCATTTGCCAAAGGTGTTTTCATTAATCAAGAACGAAAGTTAGAGGTTCGAAGGCGATTAGATACCGCTGTAGTTCTAACCATAAATGATGCCAGCCAGCGATCCGCCGAAGTTTCATAATTTTAACCCGGTGGGCAGCTCCCGGGAAACCAAAGCTTTCGGGCTCCGGGGGGAGTATGGTTGCAAAGCTGAAACTTAAAGGAATTGACGGAAGGGCACCACCAGGAGTGGAGCCTGCGGCTTAATTCGACTCAACACGGGAAAACTCACCAGGCCCGGACACTGGAAGGATTGACGGATTAACAGCTCTTTCTCGATTCGGTGGGTGGTGGTGCATGGCCGCTCTTAGTTGGTGGAGCGATTTGTCAGGTTAATTCCGGTAACGAACGTAACTCTAGCCTATTAAATAGACGTGCAACCGGTATCACGAGGGTCCGCGTGCGCGCGTTCCGCGGCGCTCGCGTCGCGTGCGTGCGTCTCGCGGTCTTCACTACCGGCGTACAATGAAAATCTTCTTAGAGGGACCGGCGGTATATATAGCCGCACGAGATTGAGCAATAGCAGGTCTGTGATGCCCTTAGATGTCCTGGGCCGCACGCGCGCTACACTGAAGGGATCAGCGTGTCCTCCTTGGCCTAACGGCCCGGGTAACCCGATGAAACCCCTTCGTGATAGGGATTGGGGTTTGCAATTCTCCCCCATGAACGAGGAATTCCTAGTAAAAGCGAGTCACCAGCTCGCGTTGATTGCGTCCCTGCCCTTTGTACACACCGCCCGTCGCTACTACCGATGGATGATTTGGTGAGGTCTTCGGACTGGTGCGCGGAAGCTCGTCTCGGGCGTCCGACGCGTCGGAAAGTTTGACCGAATTTGATCATTTAGAGGAAGTAAAAGTCGTAACAAGGTTTCCGTAGGTGAACCTGCGGAAGGATCATTTCCTGTGTAATAATATATTTTGTAATATATATACATACTTGTATGTAAAATACACGAATCACGATGCGCGGCCGAGAGCCCGACATCGCTGCGGCGGAGATCGCCCTAGGGCGCCGCCGCGAACCGCGGACCCGCCGGCGTCGCGGGACGGCTCTCTCGATCCTGACGGGTCGGGGGACCGCGCCCGCGTCCGGTCGCGATTTAGTGATGCGCGTGTGCGTGTGCGCGCGCGCATCACCATTAAGGTTGCTATTTTTTGTTGTTTTGATCTTCTAAGGTCAGTTTGCGCTCGCGCGAACACCCAAAACGCGACGGATAAACAAGTGAACGAATGACAATTTTAAAATTGTACAATTATTACCCTGAACGGCGGATCACTCGGCTCGTGGGTCGATGAAGAACGCAGCTAAATGCGCGTCAGAGTGTGAACTGCAGGACACATGAGCATCGACATTTCGAACGCACATTGCGGTCCGAGCAAGACGTAGTTTGTCCACGGACCACTCCTGTTTGAGGGTCGCGCACGCAATGCGACCAGACTTCGCCGCGGAGTCTCTCACCCTCGTCCGCGAGGGGGGGGGGCCCCGGCGAGCGCGCTGCCGGCGTCGCCCGCGCCGCCCGACCCGCTCCGGCGGTCGGCGCGCGCGCGGGCGTCCGGTCAAATGTGTGACGAATTTCGAGCGCGCGGCCGGGACGCTAACGCGTGTCCGGGGGCTAGCGACGACGCTGTGAAACCGCGATCGATCCTTTTGCGATCTTCGCGGGGCGATCCTCGCGCCCTCGACGCGGTCCCGCCGCCGCGCGCCTCTGTCTGTCTGTATTATTTATATATAATATAAAAATTATCTTTCTGTCGTCGACCTCAAATCAGGAGAGATCACCCGCCGAACTTAAGCATATCAGTAAGCGGAGGAAAAGAAACTAACGAGGATTCCCCGAGTAGCGGCGAGCGAAACGGGAAGAGCCCAGCGCTGAATCCTGCGGCCCAGGCGGGCCGCCGGGAAATGTAGCGTTAGGGAGGAGAGTAATATATACACGCGCGGTCATTAGTCACGGCTGCCTGTCCAAGTTCATCTTGAACGGGGCCCGCTTACCCGCAGAGGGTGCCAGGCCCGTAGCGACGGTAGCCGGCCGCGACGGTCTCTCTCCCCAGAGTCGGGTTGCTTGAGAGTGCAGCCCTAAGTGGGTGGTAAACTCCATCTAAGGCTAAATACTACCACGAGACCGATAGCGAACAAGTACCGTGAGGGAAAGTTGAAAAGAACTTTGAAGAGAGAGTTAAAGAGTACGTGAAACCGTTCAGGGGTAAACCTGTGGAACTCAAACGAGCGAACGGGGAGATTCATCGCGTCTTCCGTCGGGGCCCGCGTCTCGGTGCACACCTTCGCCCTCGGCACTCGTGTCGGGGCGGCGGGTGTCCGGGTGCGCAGCCGGGCCCCCGGAGCGCGTGCACTTCTCCCTCAGTATAACACCGCGACCCGTCGCGCCCCGGTCGAATGCGCCGTGCGGTTGTCCCGTCTCGCTATGCGGGGCGGAGCCGCGGCGTCCACGGCCGGGGCCGGTCGAACATTTGACGAGCGACGGTAGAGAACGAGGATCGCGTCCGCCCCACCTGTGAGGGCGTCCGTCGCGTCACAGCCGCTTCCTTATCGCGGCCCCCGGCGTCTAGTGCGTCGCGGGCGTCGCTTTTCGGTTGCCGGCGGTTAGTGGCGCGCTCTCGGACGGGACGCGTCCCGGTCGGCGGTGGTTTTGTTTTGGGCACTCACAGGACCCGTCTTGAAACACGGACCAAGGAGTCTAGCATGTGCGCGAGTCATTGGGAACGCTGATAAACCCAGAGGCGAAATGAAAGTGAAAGGTCGGCCTCGAGCCGGCCGCAGGGAAGATGCGCGGGCGTCGCCAGACGCCCCGCCGCATTCCCGAGGCGTTTCGAGAAAGCCCCCGTGCGATTATCGAGACGCACTGAGAGCGTACACGCTGGGACCCGAAAGATGGTGAACTATGCCTGGTCA